>NC_063366.1:20874600-20893586 GCF_021869965.1 Rhincodon typus | reverse complement strand
TGTCGGAAGGTCAGTGCTGAGGGTGAGTGCCCTGTCGGAGGGTCAGTACGCTGAGTGAAGCCCCTACTGATGTAAAGTCCTGAGGCTGCATCATTTTGACAGAGTTACTGTTCCTAAGGCAGGAGAATTTAAGAATTGCCCAGTTGGATGATCAACGATGCGAAGGTTAATATTCTGAAACACAGCAGGGGTGTTGTGGGCTAACCTGCCCAGACTCTGGACAATATTAATCTCTTTCCTACAACTGGACAAACAGATTTATTGGTATTGCTCAGTTAAAACCAAATTAACTGCAGATGCTGGACATCAGAAACAGAAACAGAAATTGCTGGAAAAGCTCATTCAGTTCTGAGGAAGGGTCAGTGCACCCAAATTGTGAACTCTGATTTCTCTCCAGAGATGCTGCCAGACCTGCTGAGCTTTTCTGGTAATTTCTGTTTTTGTTGCTGGCATTGCCACTTGTGGGAGCTTGCTGTGCACATGTTCACTGCCACCTTTCTTTACAATATAGGGCACACGAGAGCTCATTGGGTGTAAGGGTCTTTTGCAGGTGGTGAGCTGTTGGAAAGTGCTGTAGTAATGTGAGACCTCTCTTTTCACTGTGCTCTGGGGTGTTTGTAATTGCTCCGCCTGCAGCAAACACATCAAAGGCTGTCAAGAAGTGTGTAAGTCTTATCTCGTGAGGATCATGTTACTCAATTGTCAATTTCCCTCTCAACTCGATCACCCGGTCGGCAATGCTGGTGGAGATAACAGCCACCTCATGGGGCTGATTGGCAACGGTAGGCAACTGTGGGTCTCAAAGGGGCCCATCGCTTGTGGGTGGGATTGGAGGTGGCAGAATATGTTTCAGGCAAAGGTTTTCCTGCTACTTGATGTTCAGGGGTGCACTGTACCATTGTGGCAACCGCACATGCGGCCACTAGGTTGGCCCTGGCATTGAGAGAAAAGTGGTCCTCTAAACTACGCTGCCTATGCCCAGGTCTACAGATGCAGCCATTTTGCATCGGGCTTGAAGAAGAACAAACAATGATAAATCCCAGAAACACAAACTTTATCATCGTCAACTAATCACACACCTGGTCGGAGGGTCACTGAGCGTGCAACTGGACTCAGTCCCTCTGCTATCGATATAACGGCACAGCTCAGCTTGGAGAAGAGTTATCATCAGGAGCTCCCCGTTTGCAGTTATAAGAACCCTGCCACAATAACACAGTGATAAACAACAAAACAGCAGTCCCACTGTCTCCCCGACACACACTGTCATTAAGTCAACAGATTTCCAGCTTTCAACAGTTTAATCTGTCAGTCGATGCACAATGCCCAATTATATTCCTGCCCACGCTCAGGTTTGAATGCGACATGCCCCCGAGGAAGAAATAATACTGAGAGTCATTTTAAAGAAAAGGGAAGTGCCGAGGGAAAGAAATGAAGCAACATTACCTGCCGCTGCTGAAGGTGTTGTCGAGGTGCGTCGCTGGGACAGGAAGGGCTGTTGGTGAATTAGTGCGTCTCTCCCTCTCTGCCAGGTTAGGACCCCCTGGCGTGGCCTGTCCCGTTTGCAGTCAGCTCATGGGCCCCGCTTCCCTCTGCTCACCTGTTTACATTGAGGAGGAGCCGACAACCCATTGGCTGTTCGGTTATTCCCTTGACATTCCCAAAGGACAGCTGATCTATTACCAGGTAATTGGGCGTCATGGGAGATGAAGGGTTGGTGGTTGCGTGTTGTGGAGGAGTGTGTTGGGGAGTTGGGGGAAGAAAGACCAGTGAACTGGATCAAATGAGACCTGAAGTATTCCTTCAACTTAACTCTGTCGATACCGGAACGCTGCAGTTGAAGCCCAGGCGGCTGTTCAGGCGGATTCCCAGACACCTCATTTGGGCCTTTAGTTGGCTTTGCAGTACCCATGAGGGTGGAATTGCTCAGAAGGCCATATTGGTTCTATCGAGCCATTCTATTGAAAGGTGTCAAAAACCACAGCTAAATTGGTACAGAGGGGCACCATACATGCAGGCCTATGAGGATCCTCTCCAGACATGTTGGCACATTTTGTTTCTATGGCAATGGGAGGTCCACAGGTATTATAAACCATCAACACACAGCGTGTATATGTATCCAGGAAACCTACAACTTATTGACGAGTTAGTCAGCTCCCGAAGGGGAGCAGATGGTTTGTTTATAATTATCTGTCCTTTGATACAACCTGAGGGTTACATTCTGCCATGGGAAGTCCATCAAAGGTGCTGTTGGTCTGTGGTTAGATTCCCTCTTGGCAATCCAGGTTCTAAAATGGAATCATTGTTTGCACAAATTAATGATCAGAAAACCGCCTTTAGGAACCGCACGGACACAGCTCCCTCATTCTGTTCCCTTTGTGCTTATAACTGGAACATTGAAATCTTTCACACACTGTGCTGAAGGTTTACAGAAGCTGTATGTGGATTTTCATCTATATCCCAGTCTGTACATGGACAGGAGATACAGCTGATACACACACACAGTGTATCCATACTCCAGTCTGGATACTACCACACAGCAGTGAATTATTAATTTATTCACTAGTCTGTATTTGGAGCTGATACAGAAGCACATAAATGGGCTGTACAGTACCAGACAGGAGTGAATGATTGACTGTTTCCCAATCTGTATTGTACATGTATGGGAGCTGAGACACCTGTTAGCTGTTGTGTTCAGGTTCAGGTAGAATAACTCAGGATAAGCTGTTTCCACAGGCTGCAAAATAACTATCTTGAGGACATGGATTTAAATAGTCAGGCAAGAGAGCCTGGGAGGGGAACTTGCAGGAGGTGGTGATCCTGTGCATCTGCTGTCCTTGTCTTTCTTGATGGTATTGAGTTCATGGGTTTGAAAAGTGCTGTCTATACAGCTTTGGTGAATTTCTGCGGTGCATCTTGTAGATGACACACACTGCTACTACTGACCGTTGGTCGTGGAGAGAGTGGACGCTTGTGGATGTAGTGCCAAACAAATGGGATGTTTCACCTGGATGGTGTCAAGCTTCTTGAGTGTTGTTGGGGCTGCACCCATCCAGGCAAGTGGGGAGTATTCCATCACACTCCTGACTTGTGACTTTCAGCAGGTGGACAGGCCTTGGAGAGTCAGGAAGTGAGTTACTCACTACAGATTCCGAGCGTCTGACCTGCTGTTGTAGTCATCATCATTTCCGAGGCTGAGCTGAATGCTTGGAGTTGTACGTAGGCCAGGTGGGATATCATTATTGAGGCTGCCTTTTTATTACAGGTTTTTAACTTAAGTTTAAAGCTTATTAACTTTACTTTAGCATGTTAGTACTGTTGTGATTCTAATGAGGCCAGCCAGCTGGACATGATAGAATATGAGATCCCTGATTGGTGCTGTTAATCGGGTCCTCTCAGAGATTCCTGGTTGACAGATAGAAACAGCAGTGTCAGATACCTGACCCTGAATGAGGCAGTCAAGGACTGTTCATGAGTAAATAAGGGGAGACTTGGTGATTGGCCTCTGTGGAGTTATTTCAGAATTCTGCAATGCAAGTCCAAGTCTTTTAGTTGCAATCCAATAAACTTACCAGTACCCTAACTCATGTTCTTTGCAAAGACTCAGCACAGTCTGGATGGGTCACATGGCCTCTTTTTGAGTCACCCTATAACTTATTTGACTCAAGTAACACAGTGTGGAGCTGGAGGAACACAGCAGGCCAGGCAGCATCAGAGGAGCAGGAAAGCTGATGTTTCGGGTCGGGACTCATGCAGAATGGTAGGAGCCTCTTCCCTTTCTTTGATCTCTGCCTTAAAGACCCCCATCAGCTGAAGTGTTGCCCCTCTGCGACCCTTCACACCTAACAATGTTCACTTCACCTATTTATTTCTCAGGGTCTGTTTGGATAGAATACAGGATAGATTCTGTTCTGTCTCTGGGGAGTTCCCAGTCTCTGCCTGTGCTGTAAATGAGATCTCTTATAGTGTAACCCTCTGAACCTAAGGTTGATCATTTTTATTTCAAAAATATACACTTTTTTCATAAATATTTCTTTACATACATACATCTAGACACTTATGCAATTCGATTCACAAACAACGTTGGAGTTTGACTCTATCCAGCACACAAACCAAAGCGCTAGACTTCTTTTTTTTAGTCTCAATATATAATTTATTCATTAAAAAAAGTCTTTATGTATACACACACATACATAGTCACAAATGCAGTTCTGTTCTGTAGAGCAGCATATCAAGGAAACAATCAAACATTGGAGCTTGCTCTATCCAAACAGACCAAACCATCCCTTACTTGTACAAAACCGTATTTACATGTGTCTGAGGCACCGGGAGGGTGTGATAAACGAACAGATCCCTGTGTAACTTCAGCGGAAAATCCTCAGACAGTGGTCTTTCCCCACTGCGCCTTGGCAGCAGCTGCCCCAAGCTTCAGTGTGCCCCCCTTTGTTTTATTTCAAAATATACTTCATTCATAAAAATCATTTTTGTGTATATACATAGTCACAGGCACAGGTTTGCTTCTGAACAGTAGTATATCAAAGAAAGAAGCAAACATTGGAGCTTGACTCTAACAAAGAGAGACAAATCAGGAAACACTAACTTACCCCCCCAAATCTGGAGGACAATCTACCAGCAGTATTCCCAGTTTGACCAGGGCGACCAAGCATTCCATATTTTACAGGATGATCCTGTAATGCCATCTTTTGTTCATTGTCCAGTGCTCACTGGTGCCGTTGTTTGTATTTCTCAGGCAGTGACTGGGAGTCTGCTGGACAGCCCCGTCTTGCCTCTGGCCTTGTACATTTTGGTATTTTGCGCATGCAACGCCATTGGTCTTTTGACCAAGAGACAGTCACAGAGGAGGATGAATCAGGGCCTTTAGACAGCAATGTAGACATAGGTGCAGCAGTAGGCCATTCAGCCCTCCAAGCCTTCCCCACTGTTCATGTGTGTGTGTGTGTGTGTCTGCGTTCCCCATGTGTGTGTGTGTCTGCCTTCCCCGTGTGTGTGTGTGTGTGTGTGTGTCTGCCTTCCCCGTGTGTGTGTGTCTGTCTGCCTTCCCCGCGCGTGTGTGTGTGTGTGTGTGCAGTAAGTACCGCACTGTGCTGCAGTAAGCTACAGTGCTGAGGGATTTGGGAACCCTCGTGCATCAATTACGAAACCTTGCACGTACAGTCAGCGGGTAATAGGGAAGGCAAAATGAATGTTAGCCTTTATTTCAAAGGGAATGGACTATAAAGGTTGGAAGGTTTTGCTGAAACTACACAAGGCACTAGTCAGAACACAGCTGGAATAGCTGAATATCAGAACAGTTTTGAACCCCTTTTCTAAGGAAGGAGAAGTGTAAAGCCAACATACTCTCACTTTTGAGAGAGGGAGGTTGTGTTGGTGGTCTAACCTGAGCATCACCACACCTCAGGCTAACGGAGACGATCGGAAAGAAAATCCTTCACACTAACGGGAACTGAACCTATGCTGTTGGTGCATTACAAACCAGCTGTGCAACCAACTGAGCTAACCAACTCCTTCAAAAACATTATGTTAGCATTGCAGAGAAGGTTCGCTGGGCTGATACTTGGTCTGCAAGCACTGTCCTGTGAGAAGAGGTTGAATAGATTGGGTCTGTATTCATTGGAATTTAGATGAATGAGAAGAGACCTTAGTGAAAGAGAAGAGGGCTTGACAAGGTAGATATGGAGAGGTTGTTTCCTGTGCAGGAGAGTCTAGGACCAGAGAGGATAATCTCAGAATAAGGAGTCACCCATTTAAGGCAGAGTTAAGGAGGAATTTCTTCTGTAAGGGTAGCCCAGTAGCCGAAGAAAATGTGGATGAGAAATGGCTGGGTTTGCTGTTGGACCAGCAGATCTCAGCTCTGACCTTCAGCAGATGGTGATACAAATTCTCCTGGGGAGAGGCAGAGGTGAATGCAGAGTTTTAATTAGTCCCAGAAAGCCCCTTGTTTTGTGTTTCCTTCAAACCAGTGCTTTCAGCTCAGTAATTACAGCTCACGACACTGTACAAAGGACAGGTATCTCCAGAAGCAAGTGGAGAGAATGAGCGAACAAATGCAAAAAAGCAGTAGAGAAATCAGAAAGAGAAAGAAATACACAAACTTAGAGTAATCAAGATAGACAGACAGAGAGAAACAGTCAGAGAGAGAATAATATGAGTCAAGAGGCCAACAGGGAGAAAGAGAGAGAGAGACAGAAGAGCTAGAGACAGAGATAGAGATAGAGATAAATTTACAGACACAGAGGCAAAGACAGAGAGGTACGACAGTGAGCAAAGTGAAAAAAGAGAAGGGAAGAAAGAGACATGGAGAGAAGAAAAGAGGATAGCGAGTGATTGGGAGACAGAGACAAAGAGAGAGAGAGAGAAATGATACTGAGCAAAAGAGAAGGGATAAAAAGACACAAGAGAGGGTGACAGTACGCCGAGTAAGGGAATGCAGAGTGAAAGTAAACTTGAATTTCTAGGCCATCTATCACAGACTCAGGATGCCAAATGAACATTAGAGCAAATAAGCTCTTCCTGAGGAGTAGGCACATTGGAAGGAGAAAACCTATCAGAAAATTTTCACAAATCAACATCCCACAAATAACAATGAGATAATATCTAAAATGCTCTATTATTAAGTGTGGTGGTGAAATATCTTCCCAAATTTAAGTTATTGTGTATAGTGACAGTGCTGTGGGGAATATCGTACATCCAAAGAGGGAAGGAAGACCACCAATTTTATGATTTATCGGAAAATCAGGACCTCGAGCAGTGCGGCACTCCCTCAGTACTGACCTTCCGACAGTGTGGGACTCCCTCAGTACTGGCCCTCTGACAGTGCGGGACTCCCTCAGTACTGACCTTCCGACAGTGCGGGACTCCCTCAGTACTGACCCTCCGACAGTGCGGCGCTCCCTCAGTACTGACCCTCTGACAGTGCGGCACTCCCACAGTACTGACCCTCTGACAGTGCGGCTGTCCCTCAGTACTGACCCTCTGACAGTGCGGCACTCCCTCAGTACTGACCCTCTGACAGTGCAGCATTCCCTCAGTATTGACCCTCCGACAGTGCAGTGCTCCCTCAGTACTGACCCTCTGACAGTGCAGTGCTCCCTCAGTACTGACCCTCTAACAGTGCAGTGCTCCCTCAGTACTGACCATTTGATGCTTCTGAATCTTTTTTGTTTCAGTGAAGTTGCCCAATCATTTAGTGAGCTCCTGAGCATTTCAGCCCAGTTTCCTCAGCTGCTCATTACAGAAGAATCCTCTCATACCAGGGACAATCTAGTGAAACTTAATTGTAGTACTTTTACTTAAGTATGGAGGCCAAAACTGCATACAATATTCTGGCTGTGATCTCACCCAGGTCCTGTACAATTATAGTAAGGTTTATTTCTGTGCTCTAACCCCCTTAAAATAGAGGCCAACAGACCATTAGCCTTCCTTATTTCTTGCTACACCTATTTGTTAACTTTCTGCGTTCATTGTATGAATAAATCCAAGCTTCACAATCATGAACATTTGCAGTAAAAGCAAAGTGCTATGAAAGGTGGGAATCTGGTATAAAAAAAAGAAAATGCTGAGAAACTCAATGGTTTACCAGGATCTGTGGAGAGCGAATTGGAGTTAATGTTTTGAGTTCAGTATGATTGCTCGACTGAAGAAGGATTATACTGGACTTAAGACATTAATATTTGCAAGTTTCAGATGTTTCAACCTGTATCCTACTATTGTTTTCTGAAAACCAGAGGGAATAACTTCACATTTCCCGACGTTATATCTAGAGACCATATTGTGTCCCAATTTTATAACTTTTACAGCCTCTCTGTCTGCTCCCCTCAGTTTACCTACCAACTTAGTGTTGTACCATCAGCTAACTTAGATAATTACTCAGAGATAGTAAGAACTGCAGATGCTGGAGTCAGAGATAACACAGTGTAGAGCTGGAGGAACACAGCAGCCCAGGCAGCATCAGAAGAGCAGCAGTGTCGACGCTTCGGGTCAGGACCCTTCTTCAGAAATGGGGAGGGGGAAGGGAGCTGGGAAATAAATTGAAAGAGGAGGAGTGGGGCTGGGGAGGTAAGTGTGGGATGGTGATAGGTGAGTGCAGGTAGGCAGCGGTGGGGATTGGTCAGTGAGGTGGGAGGGGTGGATAGGTGGCAGGGAAGATGGACAGGTTGTAGCAGGTCAAGGAGGCAGGGATGAGAGGGAGGGTTGGACATGGGATGATGCAGAGGGTGGGGGGATTTTAATACTGGTGAATTCCAAGTTAACACCATTGGGCTATAGGCTCCCGAGGCAGAAATGAGATGCTGCTCCTCCAGTTTGCACATGGTGTCACTGTGACACTGGAGGAGGCCCAGGATGGACATGTCACTCAGGGAGTGGGAGGGGGAGTTAAAATTGTTGGCAACTGGAAGGTCTTGTCATTTTTCTCATACAGAGAGTAGGTGCTCCACGAAACAGTCACTGAGTCTACGCTTGGTATTACTGCTGTAGAGGAGACCACATTGGGAGCAGTGGATACAGTAGACCAAGTTGATGGATGTGCAGGTGAAGCCCTGTCCGATATGAAAGGTTTGTTTTGGGCCTTGGAAGGAGGTGAGGGGGGAGGTATTGGGGCAGGTGTAGCACTTCCTGCCGTTGCAGGGAAAGGTGCCGGGGGTCAGGGTGTGGGGAGCGTGGAGTGGACGAGGAAGTCGCAGAGAGACCGATCCCTACAAAAAGCAGATAAGGGTGGGGAGGGAAATATGTCCTTGGTTGTGGGTCAGATTGCAGGTGGCGGAAGTGGCGGAGAATGGTACGCTTGATACAGAAGTTGGTGGGGTGATATGTGAGGACCAGGGGGATTCTGTCTTTGTTCTTGTTGCGGGAAGGGGGTGTGAGAGCAGAAGTGCAAGAAACACATTAGACGCGGTTGAGGGAATTTTTGATCACCGGCGGGCGGACGTTACAGTCCTTGAAATAGGAGGACATCTGGGATGTTCGGGAGTGGAATGCTCCATCTTGGGAGCAGACACATTGGAGGAAGAGGAATTGGGAGTAGGGGATTGCTTTCCTGCAGGAGGGTGGGTGAGAGTCGGTGTAGTCCAGGTAGCTGTGGGAATCGATAGGTTTGAAATAGATGTCAGTGTTGAGACAGTTACTGGAGATGGAGACAGAGAGGTCCAGGAAGGAGAGGGAGGTATTGGAGATGGTCCAAGTGAATTTGAGTTTGGGGTGAAAGGTGTTAGTAAAGTTGATGAACTGTTCAAGCTCCTCGTGGAGCTTGCCTCTTCATTCAATAATAACAACTGTAAATAACTAAAGTCCCAGCACTAATCTGTGTGGCAGTACATGATTCATTGTCTGCCAAGCTGAAAATGCTCCAATTATGCCCGCTATCTGCTTCATTCTGTCAACCAATCTTCAATCCATGTTAATATATTAGCCTGAATTCCATAAACCTTGTTTAAAAGCAAAACACTCTGGATGCTGCAAATTCTAAAGGAAAAACAGATCTGGCAAGATATACAGAGAGAGAAAAACAGAGTTAACTTTCAAATCTGATGGTTCAGGGGGTCACATTGGGACAAATGGTGAACTCTCTCTCCCAAAACCTTGTTGCAACCCGGGCTTATTTGCAGATTCTATGACTGAGTTGGATTCTTATCAAACAAGTGGGGAAAAAGACCTTGAGATAACAAGGTGTAGAGCTGGATGAACACTGCAGGCCAAGCAGCATCAGAGGAGCAGGTAGGAGACGGGGGTGGGGCTTGAGGTGGGAGGAGGGGATAGGCAGGAGGAAGGGCAGGTTAGGGAGACAGGGACAAGGTGGGCTGGTTTTGGGATGCGATAGGGGGAGGGGAGATTTTGAAGCTTGTGAAGTCCACATTGATACCATTGGGCTGCAGTGTTCCCAAGCGGAATATGAGGTACTGTTCCTGCAACCTTCGGGTGGCATCATTGTGGCACTGGAGGAGGCCCAGGATGGACATGTCGTCTGAGGAATGAGAGGGGGAGTTGAAATGGTTCGCGACTGGGAGGTGCAGTTGTTTAGTGCGAACCGTGTTCCGCAAAGCAGTCCCCAAGCCTCCGCTTGGGTTTCCCCGATGTAGAGGAGGCCACAACAGGTACAGCGGATACAGTATACCACATTAGCAGATGTGCAGGTGAACATCTGCTTGATGTGGGAAGTCTTCTTGGGGCCTGGGATGGGGGTGATGGGGGAGGTGTAGGGGCAGGTGTAGCACTTTCTGAGGTTGCAGGGAAAAGTGCCGGGTGTGGTGGGGCTGGAGGGGAGTGTGGAGCAGACAAGGGAGTCCCGGAGAGAGTGGTCCCTCTGGAAAGCAGATAAGGGTGGGGAGGGAAAGATGTCTTTGGTGGTGGGGTTGCATTGCAGATGGCGGAAGTGTCGGAGGATGATGCGTTGGATCCAGAGGTTGGTGGGGTGGTACGTGAGGACGAGGGGGATTCTGTTTTGGTTGTTATTGCAGGGAGGGTGTGTGAGGGATGAGTTGCAGGAAATGTGGGAGACATGGTCGAGGGCGTTCTCGACCACTGAGGGGGGGATGTTACGGTCCTTGAAAAATGAGGACATCTGAGATGTTCAGGAGTGGAATGCCTCATCCTGGGAGCAGATGCGGCGGAGGCGAAGGAATTGGGAATAGGGGATGACATTTTTGCAGGAAGGTGGGTGGGAGGAGGTGTATTCCAGGTAGCTGTGGGAGTTGGTGGGCTTGAAATGGATATCGGTTTCCAGGTGGTTGCCAGAGATCGAAACAGAGAGGTCCAGGAAGGAGAGAGAGGTATCAGAGATGGTCCAGGTGAACTTAAGGTTGGGGTGGAAGGTGTTGGTGAAGTGGATGAACTGTTCGAGCTCCTCGTGGGAGCACGAGGCGGCGCTGATACAGTCATCAATGTAACGGAGGAAGAGGTGGGGTTTAGGGCCAGTGTAGCTACGGAAGAGAGATTGTTCCATGTAACCTACAAAGAGGCAGACATAGCTTGGGCCCATGCGGGTACCCATGGCCACCCCCTTTGTCTGTAGGAAGTCGGAGGAATTGAAAGAGAAGTTGTTGAGGGTGATGACGAGTTCAGCTAAGCGGATGAGGGTGTCAGTGGAGGGGGAACTGGTTGGGCCTGCGGGACAGGAAGAAGTGAAGGGCCTTTAGGCCATCTGCATGGGGAATGCAGCTGGATAGGGACTGGACGTCCATGGTAAAGATGAGGTGTTGGGGACCAAGGAATTGGAAGTTTTGGAGGAGGTGGAGGGCGTGGGTGGTGTCATGGACGTAGGTAGGGAGTTCCTGGACCAAGGGGGAGAAAATGGAGTCGAGATAGGTAGAGATAAGTTCGGTGAGGCAGGAGAAGGCGGAGACAATGGGTCGACCAGGGCAGTCAGGTTTGTGGATTTTGGGAAGGAGATAGAAGCAGGCGGTGCGGGGTTGGGGAATGATGAGGTTGGACGCTGTGGGTGGGAGGTCACCTGAGGTGAATCTCCCCTCCTCCTACCACATCCCAAAACCAGCCCAACTTGTCCCCGCCTCCCTAACCTGTCCTTCCTCCCAGTTAAAATGAAGACAAAGGGTTGTGAGATTTTGGAATTCTATACCACAGAGAACCATGTAGCTCGGGCCATTGGATATTGAAGGCTGAGTTAGACGGATTTTTGATTGACAAGGGAGTGAAAGGTTTTGGCAGATAGGTAGGTGAATGGGATTAAGGCCACAATCAGATCTGTCACATACAGATTTGAGGGGCTGAATGGCCTGATTATATCATGTTTTCATGGTTGAATGGGTAAGTGCCCATTTCTCTCAAAAAGAAAAAAATGGAATAACTCGATGGGGGTGGGGGCCGGGTCTTTTTAAGATTAGGGAAGGAGTGTATGAACATAGAGGAGGTGTTCTCACTTGCAAAGACACTACAAGTAAAGACATGACATAGTCACAATAAACAGAACAGAGAATTCAGAAGAAAATTGAAACAGTGAAAGCTAAACAAACAGAAGTGGGAAGAAAATATTAGAAGAATATAGAGATGGAGATGAGGTGACACTGTTGCAGGTGGCTTGTATGGAGTATAAATGAAGCTGTTGAGGCAGGTTACCAGTTTGTAAAGTGTTCAAGATTCATCTATTTTAAAAATGGACCAAATTGAATGGGTTATTTCACTGCATTTTCTGGATTAAAGCCTGTTAAGAAACGAGGAAATTACCAAAACTCCCTATCATAACACTGTGTCCCTGTTATTTTAGAATTCACTGAACATTGCCTGCAGTGAAAATCAGCTTGTTCCATCTATGCTGACTTTCCCACTTAATTGGCGACCATTGGGACCCAGAGAAAGTTAATGCGATTATCCTGCACAATTGCAACAAACAAGAGACCCTCCAACACTGTGTGTCACCCAGACTGAGGGGGTGGGGTGTGGAAGCTGAAAAGGGAGTAAACAGACAACATGCAGTGAGGGGACCAGAAGTTTAGCAAGGCATGTGAGCAAGCTCTTACAAACAAGTGCTGAATCTGTGGGTCTCTCTCTCTCACACGCACACACACGCACACACACACACATACGCACACACGCAAACACACACACAAACACATGCAGACGCATATGCACACACACAAACACACACACAGACACAAACACACACGCAGATGCACACGCACACACAAACACACACACAAACACACAGGTGCACACACACGCAGACACAAACACACACACACTTGGAATGAAGTTTAAAAATTCTCTTCCAATGGTGTAGGTCAGTGAAAAGGTTAAAAAACATGCTTGATTAAGACAGCACAGCACCATTGGAGATGTTATTGTTTAACTGAGATGTTCAATCAAGGTCCTTTCAGGTAGACATGACAAATTACACGGCCACAATATGAATGACGTGCAGATTGAATTTGTTGAGGTCAGTATTTATTGCTCAACTGACAGATTATCTGGTCATTATTTTATTACTATTTATGGACGCTAGTTGTCACAAATTAGCTGTTGTGCTTCCTACAACATTTTAACAGTGACTACATTTCAAAAGTAGTCGATTGTGCATTGTGGAATGAGGTTGTGAAAGGGGCTAGGTAAATGCAGGTCTTTCTTCAGGGAATTCCCAAGGGCAGGAATATTCATATGTTCAGAAATGTTACTGTAAAAACCCAAGGCCCCGGTTGATAGAGGGAATCCAGGTGTTTTACAGATGAAGGCGAAACAGGACACATTAAAACCTAGAAGAGGGAGTAGAGCAAAAGTTTAAGAACGGGTCTTTTTAAATTGTGGTTGCTCTCAGGGTGAAGAAGAGTAAGGGGAGAAATGTGATCTAAATCATGAAGGTTTTTGACAGATTAAATAGAGAGGAACTGTTGCACTGACAGAAGAGTCAGTAACCAGAGACACAGAGTTAAGGCGATTGGTAAAAGACTAAGAAGAGAAACGAAGATATTGTTTGATTACGCAACAAGTTGTTATGGTGTGGAATGTACTGTCTGCTTGGGTGCTGGAAACAGATTCAGGAGTAACATTCAAAAGGGAATGGGATGTACATTTGAAAACGAGCAATTGAGGTAGGGCTATGGGGAAAGACAGTGAGTATTTGGTTGGTGGATGGGGGAAAGTTTGTGCAGTTGGGGGAGCAAAGCCATTTGGACAATCATTTCAAAGAACCAATAAAGGCAGGATGGGTTGAATGGTCTTCTGGTGCAATATATGGTTCTATGATTCATACATCAGAGACATGCTACTGTTTCAGGTCTGGAGAAGTTTCCCAATTTTCACACAGTGATGCTGTAGGACATTGCGTACAAAGACATTACTAACTATCATGGTTTGCCACCTATTAAACAGAGTCACATGTAACACACAGCACAGAAACATGCCATTCGACCCATCTAATCTGTGCTGGTGTTGAAGTACCATTGCATTTACCACAACTCAGCCTTTCTATTGGTATTTCAATTGCCTTTACTCTGCTAATCTGGTTTCTTTTCAATAGCACCCAACTCATACACCTTAACTACTCCTTATGGCTGCAAGTCCTCAACATTCTCTCAGTCAAGATGTTTCTCTTGAAATCCCAACCTAGAATGGTTAGATTATTAATCTAGAGACCCAGTTAATATTCTGGGGGTGGGAGGCTGGGTCCTTCGAATCTTGCCACCGTGAATAAAAATCTGGAATTAAGAGTCCAAAGATGACTATGAAACTGTTTCTGATTGTTGGAAAAATACCACCAATGCCCTTTAGGGTGGAAACTAACTAGCCTCTGTGTGATTCCAGACCCACAGCAATATGTTGATTCTGGGTGATTAGGGTTGGGCAATAAATGCTGATTTATCCATCAGTGCCCACATCCCCATGAATGAACAATGAATATTGTATTTTCACTTTCTCCAGGGCTTCCATGTCCTTTCCATGCTATCAAGCTGGGTTCCGTGCACAATAGAATTATTGAACATTCACTTGTTTCATAAAGTTTTTTTTTTCATTTTGTCTCTGGTTCTTTTGTCAATCATATTAAAACTGGACCCCTGAATATCTAATATCAGCTATTAGAAGTGATATTAGAGGCAATGCCTTGTTTGTGGCAATACTTAATTACGAGTATTTTCTCGAATGATAAGAAGGAAGTGTTCCATTTGTATAGCACCGTTTATAACAGTAGCACTTTTGAAGTGTAATCACTGTTGGTAAAATAGCAGCCAATTTACATGCAGTGAGCTCCCACAAACAGCTACATGGTCATAACCTGTGAACCTGTTTCTTGGTGATCTGAATGGAGGGATAAATGTTATTCAGGACACAAAGGGAACTCTTCCCCCTTTGCTTCTTTGAAAGAGTGGCCGAGGGATATTTTATGTCCATCTGAGAGGGTGGAAAGCGCCTTCATTTGAAAGCCAGTACCTCTGGCAGCCTTAATCACTTTGCTCAAGTCCTGGGGTGGGAACTCGAGCACTAAAATCTCCCGACTCAGGAGCAAGAGCATTAACCACTTCTGACACAGGTCAACTCTGTCATCCCTTCCTAAATCCTTCACAATTTAGCAAGCCATGTCCATGCCTTCTCGAATTGCTCCATTTAGAAAGCTGAGGATAGTTTGTTTGAACCACAAGTTTGAGATGGCATGTTGTGGGAGAGGGAGAAAACAGAGGCGCCACAGCCTCAATTCTTTTGCTACATACAGATGCACCGTGTTAACATGACAAACTTTAATTGCTCCCAAGGTAATTGCCACTTTATGCTTGGTTGTCCTGGGCAATCCATCCTCTGATTCCATGGAGACAGTGTAACCAGGTGAACACAAGCAATTTACAATTAACGACTACTTGTAATTAACTGCCATCTTCTCTCCATTAGAATCAAAGTTAAAATGTAAAAGGGCGAAGGGCGAAGGGATAATAAAAATGGTCCACATTCCAAGGCTGCGACTGTTTGACTTCAATTAAGACACAAAGATCCTGTGCCCCAATTTAATCCGCAGCAGCCTTTACATCACTGGCCTCAGTTTAATTTAATAGCCCATTCAATTCACATTCACCTTGAGCTGGATTCACGTGGCTCCTGCAATATGTCTCACATAAAACCTTGAAAGAATGACAGAGGGTTATGGCCATCACATCACAGGAAAGATGTAATTACACTAGAAAGAGTTCACAGGGACATTGCGAAGATCGGGGATTTACAGCAATCTGGAAAGACTGGTTTCTTTGGAGCAGAGAAGGCTGAGCGGTCCTTTAACTGAAGTGTACAAAGTTATCAAGATTATGTCTAGATACAGTGGATAGGAAGAATCTTTTCTATTAATTTCCACATGTTATAGATACAAAGGTGACAACTAGGAGGGGAGCTGAGGAGTAATCCTTTCATCCAGTAAACTGAGAAGTTTTGGAAATCATTGCCTTAAAGACTGACAGAGACAGAAAGTCTCCTCACAGTTTAAGTACCTGTATATAGTGTCCTCACTTAGATGCTACTGACCAACAGCTGGAACGTGGGATTAGACTGGGTAGGTCTTTTGGCTAGCATTGATGTAATGGGCTGAAAAGCCTTTTACTTTGTACATTATTTTTCCCCTGTGTCTCACCTTTCACAACCTCAGGATGGCCCCAGGGGCTTCACAGTTAATCAATTCTTCATGAAGTATAGACAGACTTGCAACATTTAAGATTATAGCATCCAATATGTAGAGCAAGATCCCACAAACCTATTGACTAGATAGTCTGCTTTGCTCAGTAATTTTGGTTGAGAGATAAAGATTGTACCTGGACATAAGGGGTAATTCAGTTTAATATCTCATCTGAGTTACGGCTTTTATCTCCATCATGGCTTCAAAAGAGAAGGCTGATGGTGCTCTAATGGAGGTCTTTAAAATTACGAAATGTTTTGATAGAATGAGGACAGACCAAAAGTATCCTCGAGAAGTGTAAAACTAGAGACTGTCAGCTTAAGCTTATCATTGAGAAATCTGAAGAGAGGCATAATAATATTTCTCAAAATCTAATGAGAGAAAGAAAATGCTTAACTCAGAGAGTAGTGAGAATGTGGAACTGGCTACCACAGGGAGTGGCTGAGGTGAATAGCACAAATGTATTTAACAGGAGGCTTGACAACTATATGAGGGGGAAGGGACTCGAGGGTTATAGACTTAGCTGAGGAAAGCTGGGATGAAGCTTCAGTGTAGCATAAACACCAGCATGGACAAATGGTCTTTTTCTGTTCTGATTATTCCATGCAAATCAGTTATTCTTTTTGGCAGCCGTGCATTTGAATCTTTAACATCCGCACTGGAGTGGTTAACTCACATCAGTTAATAACAATATATCAATAGATGCTCCTGCTCTTCACTCTTGACCTAGAAATAGACCAGTACTTGCAGCCCATGTCCAGCTGGCTCTCTGCCTCCTCTGATTCTCTCTCTAAAGGTGACAAACTACTGTTCACAGCCACTAACATTCCCTCATCATTTCACCCCCAACCTGCTGCTCTTGATGGAACCATTAGCAAAGCGTCCAAATGTGGAAGCTGAACTTCCAAACTTGTCCCTCAAGCAAACTTGAGCAAACAATAGGAAGGGAAACCAAATCACCATCAGGAGCAGGTGCCCCCTCCCCCTCCTCTGTGTTTTATTGCCTTGTAACCCACTCTGTAAAGTGTTGCATTTTCTTCTGGTAGCAAGGATACATTCATCTTGGAGTGAACGTGGTGTAGATTTACCAGAATGACACCGAGATTAAAAGGTCTAATTTATGAGAACTAATTGTACAGACTAGGCTTGTACTCTTGAGATATAAGATTAAGGAATGATCTAATCGATACATTTAAAATGATTAAAGGAGGTGGTAGATAGAGACTATTTCCTCTATTCGAGATGGAGCACAGTAGGTGGCATCAGCTTAATATTAGAACTAGGTTGTCTGGCAGGGAGTGGATGGTGAATTGAAAACAGGAAGTACTTCCTTCAGAGTGAAGTCTGGTGCTCTTTCTCCCAGCAAACTATTAAAGCATGATGGATGCGGCATCATCAGTTCAAACTTTCACAACTGAAATTGATAGATTTTAGATTGTTAAGGGATTCAAGACAGGTCAATTAGCAGAGACGTTTAATTGAATGGCAAGGCATGTTCTGAATGGGGCTTAATGGCCTGTGCTAAATAAGGAAATTAATGGAAGGGCACTTTTGTCTCCCTCTCTCCCTACCACCCCCTCACTTTTTAATGTCAACATTGGCCTTAACAAGCTTTGCTTGTAAATATTCAGCTGGCCACATGGGTGTTTTCCTGGTAGTGGAGAAAAAATATATTTAATAATAAAGTGTATTCACAACAAAGTCTACAATTTTCTGAAGAAGGGTCCCGACCCGAAACGTCAGCTTTCCTGCTCCTCTGATGCTGCCTGGCCTGCTGTGTTCCTCCAGCTCCACACTGTGTTATCTCTGACTCCAGCATCTGCAGTTCTTGTTATCTTAAAGTCTACAGTTTTCTGTCTCACAAAAAAAAACCCACAGGTGATTTAGGGAAAAAAATATCAGACCCAGAAGGGCCATCTTGAAAAAATATAAAACAGACCCAGAGGGCCCTCTTGCGGTAAAGTGGTAGAGTCCCTACATCTGGACTGAGAGGGCCAGGTTCAAGTCCAAGTCCCAAAGAAAAGAAAGGATATTCTTGTTTCTTCATCTCTCCACAGACAGTAGAGGGACTACCGTCGCATTGTTTGAATATTTGATGCAGAAGTGCTTGTGATTCTCAGTGGGTGAGGGTGGTATCAAGAGGACTGTCTTTCATGAGACCGTGCAGTACATCTACAGACAGATGACAGAAATAGTGCGGTTACACAGTGTGTACAGCTGCACTTTTCACAGTGACACTCACCTCCGAAGTGGCTCAGTCATAAAGTGGTGATGTCAGTTGTAATGGTAATCCAGAGAACCTGACTTCAAACCTGGCATTTAGAATTTGAATTATTTATTAAAATAAAAAGCAGCTATTGGAAAAAGTGGCCATGAAGCTGCAATTAAAACCCAACAAATTCATGAATATCTCTCTTAGGGGCAAAAACCCTGGAGTTCATAGCCGGTATGACTTGCGTCCCATACCAATCTCCTTCTGAAACAGTAAGCAAGCCAACAGAACACCTCAAAACACATAACAAATGTCACTCACATGCATCTGCCAAGAATAAAGTAAGACAAAGGTTCTTGTATATGTTCACCAGCATTCTCATGTCTACTTTTGTTTGTTTAGCAATGTTAGCTCTGTTTAGGAAAAGCTCCCTGTACTATAGCTCTTCTCTTGACACACTCTAAACAGCCCCTGGTTACTGGAGAGGGTGGGTTGAGTTAAGGCATTACAAACTCCTGACAAATCTGCCTGCCTTCTGTCCAGGCCTCAAAAAATTCCTTCCAATACTGAGATAAGAAGGTGTAGAGCTGGATGAACACAGCAGGCCAAGCAGCATCAGAGGAGCAGGAAGGCTGACGTTTCGGGCCTAGACCCTTCTTCAGAAAT
>NC_063366.1:20850700-20874200 GCF_021869965.1 Rhincodon typus | reverse complement strand
GGCAGCTTTCCTGCTCCTATGATGCTGCTTGGCCTGCTGTGTTCATCCAGCTCTACACCTTGTTATCTCAGATTCTCCAGCATCTGCAGTTCCTACTATCTCCTTCCAATACTTTGGGTTTTCCTTATTCTAAGTTCAGTGTTAAATGTTTGAACTGGGTGTATACGATTCATTGGAGAGTTAATGCTTTTTATTCACTGTGTATGCTTTAGAGATGAACTGTATGCAGACAACTTTAAAGACCGTACTAAAGACACTCAAATTATTACACTCCCAACAGATTAGAGGCCATGTCATCATTCGGGGCCTCCACAGAGAGAGAAGTTTTCAACAAACTCCCTGAGGCTCTTCTAATTTACTGGTAATGTCTGGTTACCATGGAGAGAAACAATTGCCTTTCAAATTGGCACCAAGTTAGCAACACCGATCTGAATTAAATCTCAGGATAGAATAGGGAGGCTAACTCACTGGAGGGATTCATAGAAATTGAATTCATGGAATGTTGGGATAATGGTATTCTTATTGGACTAGGAATCAGACAAGCGATCAGTGACATGAGTTCAATCTGTGGCACTTGGAAGGAATTTAAACATAATTAATTAAGGTGCTACATTTTGGTAGTGTAAATCACTTTTACACTTCATGGTAAGGTCCTGGGGAGTGTGCCAAACAAAGATACCTTGGAGTGCAGGTTCAAAGTTCCTTGAAAGTGGAGTCACAGGTAGACAGGGTAGTGAAGGTGGTGTTTGGTACACTTGCCTTTATTGCTCACTGCATTGAGTATAGGAGTTGGGAGGTCATGTTGAGTCTGTACAGCACATTGGTTAGGCCACTTTTGGAATATGGCGTTCATCTCTGGTCTCCCTGCTATAGGAAATATGTTGTGAAACTTGAAAGGGTGCAGAAAAGATTTACAAAGATGTTGTCAGGGTTGAAGGTTTAAGCTATAGGGAGAAGCTGAATAGGCTGGGGCTATTTTCTCTGGAGTGTCAGAGGCTGAGGGGTGACCTTATAGGCTTATAAAATCATGAGGGGCATGGATAGGGTGAATAACCAAGATCTCTCCCCCAGGTTAGGAGAGTCCAAAGCTAGAGTGCACAGGTTTAACGTGAAAGGAGAAAGACTGAAGAAGGGCAACCTTTTCACGCAGAGGGTGGTGCGCGTATGGAATGAGCTGCCAGAGGAAGTGATGGAGCCGGGTACAAATAAAACCTTTAAAAGGCATTTGGATAGGTAAATGAAGGATTTGGAGGGATATGGACCAAACACTGGCAAATGGGACTAGATTACTTTAGGATATCTGGTCAGCATGGACAAGTTGGACCGAAGGGTCTGTTTCCGTGCTGTATATCTCTATGAGTAAGTCTGAATTAAGAAACTGGTAATGCTGACCATGGAGCTATTGGATAAAAAAAGAACCCATCTAGATCATTGGTGTCCTTTTGGGAGAAAATCCCTCATCCTGTCCTTACCTGTATGTGCCTCCTGTCCCAGGACAATGTGAGTGACTCTTCACTTAACTCAACCCTCATGGAGTTTCTCGGAACCTGAGCTGGATTAATTATGCTCGTATATATTTTAAAAACTACAGTGGTTTGTTCATCCTCTTCTTCACCCTTCTCGCCTGGCTTAAATTATGCTCAAGCCAGAGCTACATCAGGTGCAAGCACTTGTGGAAAATGGAAAGAACAACTTTGCTGGCATCCAGCACAGCCTCAGGATGTCCCAATGCACATCACAACCGGTAAGATGTGGTCTGTAAGTAATGTACAAATGTGGCACTCAATGAGAGAACAGCATGCTCCCACAAACAGCAATAGGATTTAGAACAGAAAATGTTGTTTTGGTTAAGGGAGAAATGCTGGCTAAGATATGGAGGAGGAGAGCACTCCCTTTCTTCTCTGTAAACTTCAGAAATAATCCCAACGGGATCTGTTAAGTCCACCCGAGAGGACAGATATTTCAGAGAGGGAGATGTCACAATGAATCACTGGATTTGCTGAGGGATTAAGTTTGTGCACCAACATTAAAGGGTGCTTGCACGATAGTCAGATCACTCTGACAGTCAGGGTTATGCAAGTTAGAAAACTTGGTTCAATGTCTCATTCGAGAGGGGATACTGCATTGGAGGGTTAGCCCATAATCTACCCTCAACAATTGGGAGGGTGAGATCCATAAAAACAGACAGATTTACATAAATCCAAGGAAAAAATTAACCCTTCCCTAACCCCTTGTGCTCTTTGTCAGCCTGCAACTTTCACCATTACATTCACCCAGTGTTGGCCCCTGATCGTTGTAAAGACTCTGGGAAGAGGAGCTGGGCAGGTTCCTGGTTTCACAGCCACTCCCATGACCAACACCACTAAACAAATATCCCACATTGTCCAATAAATACAACAAACAGGCCAGTTGGGTAGCTTTTCTCAGGAGTTTATGGGAGGTGAGCTCATCAAAACAAAGTTTTTAGTGACATGTTTGAATCTAAATGCTGGATTCAGAGTCTTGGGATAAGGTTTCAGTCAGTCAAGACAGGTTTGAGGGGAAATTGCGTCACACAAAGTTGTAAAGATTTGGTATTCTCTACTCCAGCGAGCCTGTGGGGGCACTGTCAGAGACTGAGGGAAAGTGACCTTGAGCTGAAAGACTTAATGACAGAGCAGGTTCAAGGGGAGACATGACCTATTCTTTTCTTAAACCTATATTTTGAACAAGTCGTGTTGGTGCAAGGATCTAGTATTATCTACTTGGAAACAAACTTTCCAAAATGGTGATCTTAAGACAAACTCAACAATATGTAATATTTAATAAGATTCAAATCAAATGATCATTTCCATTCATCTCTGGCTCAGCCAAGTTTGTTACAGACTTATCCAGCCAATGATGAAATTATTTTATTGCATTGTTCATCACAGATAGAAAACACAAAAACAACACCCCTCCCGCCTTCCCGCCCGCACCAAATTCACTTGTCAAAACTATTTTTCTTTAAAGTCTATTTACAAACTGAAGTCCTTGGGAAATATTTCAAAGCAGGATTGTACACTGAATCTTCTCTAATACATGAATAACATTCCCACTTTCCATTCTTGTGGGTTGAGGTAAGCAGCCTTTTGCTCAAGGTCACCCAGCTGTTATAGACAGGTTGCTTTCTAAGCTTCCAAGTGCTTTTTTGTACAACCCCAAGCCTTGTCTGGTCTTGTCCAATTCACCCTTTTCCCATCACACCGTCAGTGTTTCTTAGCTGAGAGAGCAAGAGCGAACACAAAAGAGGAACCCTGTCTGTCAATGCTAATTGTGACCTTGCATAAAGAAAACCACTTGTGTGTGAGGTGTTTGCATTATAACTATCTGCAGAGATAATATAAAGATATATCAGGAATCAGTTTCTGCAATCAGCTCTCCGAAGAGAAAATAAACTTGAACAGAAGACGTTTTCAGGGTTTTAGCAAAAAGTGTGTAGGGACTGGGAGTGAAGGGAATAGGGAATGGGACTAAATGGAGAGCTTTTCAAACATCTGACACAGGTATGGATGGGCTGAACAGTCTCCTCCATCATCAGGAACTCCCCCAGGGAATGGTTCAATTTGAAAAGTTGGTGGGGATGAGGGGTTCAGAGGCAGTAGTGTCGAAAAAAGGCCACATTTTACCTCTCTGGGGAAACTAGAAAGGGTTTAGAATCATGATGTGATTGACAGAATCTCAATGCAAAAACTAAAACTAATAAAGGAAAATCTTATGTAACAATTGAAAAAAAAACGTAAGTATTGGGAATTTGACAATCATTAATTAAACCCTCAGGTCGCTGGGAGCTCCCTTGGAAGTATGACGGGAGTGAGTATGAGTATTAGCCTGATGAAGTGTGCTGCAGGGTCAATGGCACAATTTCTAAAAGATTGGTCTGTAAAAAAAAAGAGAAGCTGTCTTGCTCCTCACTATCCCAGATTACAATAAGGCTTTGCACATCAAAATCGCATAGGAGTCTTCTGAAACTTCACATAATTATAAGATTGCATGTAAAATTGATAAATGGACATATATCCGATGGTTAGACAGGCAAAGCTTGCTGCTTGTGCCTGTAATCTTCCATTTAACAAGGTTCTGATAGCACAGCAATGATATATTCAGTAATGATTTTCTTTAAAACCACCATTAGTTAAAAACAAAACTGAACTAATTATCTGTAGGTGGTCTGAGTCACAGAAACTGGCCAGGGAGATCACATCAGCGGTACCCAATAGGACAAGGGAGGAAATATAATTTAAATATTTCCTCTCCTCCGGACCCCCTATAGTCATCATCTTTGGTGATTCTACCTGATTGGCTGACAAATCTCATTGGGTCTTCCCCTTCAAGAAATCCACTGTGCCAATCAAAACGATATACCTAGGCAGGGTCAAGACCAACTTTCCAACAACAGACAACAAAATTTAAGACAGTTTTTCAGCCAAGCAGAGAAGTTGTAATGAGGTTGCTTGGTTAAGGCAATGACTAGAAGAGAGGACGAAATAATTATCAAATTTCATATATGCTTTAAAAGAGTTGAATAAAACACTGATCACAAAATATAAAAGGCAGATTTAGCTAAAATTCAAAAATACTTCATTTTTGGGTAATCAACACTTTCAGGGAAACGTATTTGACCAGGTGGGAAAAGAGAAGGATTCCTCCCACCCCTACCAATCAGCTTTATTCTTTCAAACTAAGACAGCTGCAAAATATGTAATATTTCACTAATTTTCCTCATCGTTTAGGTTCAGTTTATGTTCTTCTTTATTCTACAATGGGTGCAGTCCCATAGCTGGCAGACAAGAGACAAGCCTTAGGGGTATCATGGATGCCAGGTAAGAGCCAGGCCTGGCAGATCCTTCTGAGTCTAAGTTCAGTCCTGTCCTCCAGCCTAGGGCAATAAAACAGGGCTCGTGGTGAGGCAAGCGTAAGTCATTGCCTCTTCCCTCTCCAAGTACGTTGCTTGTTTCAATTCAGCTCAGGTCAGAGGTCTTTCCTCCTCTCACCACGAGAATCTTCTTTAAACTGCTCAAGCAGTGAAACTTCAACCTCTGGAGAAATTGGTGGAGAAAGACACCACAGAGACTTTTCAGTCTTCCAGTGAGGGGAGCAAGAGGACTGACAGCACCCTGGAGATCAATGATTCCCAGTCCCCACAGCCCTACCTCATCCAAATCATCAGTGCTCACCAGTGAAGAGACATTCAGCCCTTTAAAGCATAGAACTTTGTGAAGGGCGAGAGACACCACTAGGGAACCACTGGCTGACATGAGTAGCTCAGGTGGAGTTTATGTCTGGAATCTCCCTGATGTCACCTTTCACAGGAAGGCATAGACCAATTCAAGGCACCAAAACTTGCACCGAACCCACTGAAATCAACAAATAGAGACAGCTTTCTGATGAACTTTTAAAACTTTAAAAATCTGTTTTGCGCACATCGGCCAGGCAGTTAAAAGCAGCTGGTGCATATAGTGTAAGAGATGCAGGAGTGCAGCACTGATGAGTTCAATAGCTCGGACAGCGCAATTCTGGCCGTACTGATCCTGATCTCTTGGCACAGTAGTCAGCCCTCGTTTCAGCTTGACCCTAATCTCTGATGTCAATCACCCAGCCTGTACTCAGGTAACCACCAACCCCTCATCCAGTTGGCAAGTGAGATGTAACATGGGATGTGATGGGTAAAGCTGCCAGGTTAAAAAAAACAAACAAACCTGTGTGTGTGTGTACCAGGAAATCAGAGCAGAGAGTCAGCATTACAGATTGTAGACAGTCGATGCTATACCAAATGACAAATTAGCTGCTCCCCAATTGAAAGAGCAATCTGACATGTTTAAAAGTATAAAAGCACAAAAAAACTTAAAATTTCCAAGGCATAGAACAACGAGGTGTTGACTTAAAAGCAGAACTAAAATTGCTACGCTACAATAATGTGTCGGGCTCTTGTGTTGAGAAATGTGTGGTGGCGTCTCTAAGCAGACGTCAGTGCCAGGCCATAGCTATCGTAGCCCTCTGTCATTTTCTTTAGGTGATTATACATCACCAACGGAAAGGAGAGGTGTTAGGATTGGGTTAACACTGAGTGGGTAACTGTCTCTTGTTCCTTTAGCCCAGACCTTCCTGGATGCCCCGTATCCTGCGGGCCAACTGCACATCCTTGGGGAACAAAGTGACTCTCTTGGCGTGCAGGGTACAGAGGAAGGCATCTTCCAGAAGCAAAACCAGAAAGGCCTCAGCTGCCTAGGGAAAGAACAGGAAGAACAAATCAAAGCATTACGATGCAATCTTAGAAAAGAGGGTGAAAGGTAAACAAGAAAGATAAATTTTGTCTCTTTACAGTGCCTTTCACGACTCCTGAGCATCCGAAAGTGCTTTCCATACAACAAAGTGCTTACTGAAGTCACTATTATAATATAGGAAAACTGGCAACCAATCTGTGCACATCGAAATGCCATAAGGAGCAACATGTTTATGTGAGAACGTAACAATTTTTTAAAAAGTTATTTGATTTGGTAGAGGGATAATTATTGACCCAGGACACCTTGGAAGAACTCCCCCAGCCCTTCGTTATAAAATTACAACTTTAGAACATGTTTCTTGCTGATCCTGAGTCTCAGAATTACAACTGTGTGGTTTGCCAAAACTGTCTGGGTCTATACCTGGAAAATTTAACATTATTTGATTCTTTCCCACCCCAGCCCTATAATAGGGGCAACAGAGTAGCACAGTGGTTAGACAGCACTGCTGTCTCACAGTGCTAGGGTCCTAAGGTTCAAATCCAGCCCTGCGTGTGGAGTTTGCACGGTCTTCTTGAGTCTGCACGGGTTTCCTATGGTTTCCTCCCACAGTCCAAAGATATACAAGTTGGGTGAATTGGCTATGCTAAGTTGTCCATAGTGTCCAGTGATGTGCAGGCTAGGTGGATTAGCCATGGGAAATGCAGGGATGGGGTGGGTCTGGGATACTCTTCGGAGGGTTGGTGCAAATCCCATGGGCTAAATGGTCTCTTTCCACTCTGTAGGGATTCTGTGAGGTTTAAATAGCACTGTGCTCAAACAAACAACCAAAACCCCACCCTGATCACCGATTCTTTATACAAAAATACACTGTTTTTAAATTTTACTTTGGCTCACAGCATTGTGCGGGAGATTAAGCTTCAATTCTAGGAAATGCCAGACGAGTCTGCAGGGTTGGCAACTTCTGTGGCTGGAAATACCTTTCTGTTTAAATCATGCTGGGTATGTTTAACATCATTAAAAACTAAAGCTTCTTCATCAAATACTGTCTTTGTGGATCCCAGAAGTTGACTGGACACTTGCAACATTTCACCCACTTTTTGTTTTGATTTGTTTATTTTAATTAATTATATTGGTCAATTTAATGATCTGATTGGGACAGAGGGAGGCTGGTCTCTCTGGGTGAATTATTCCACTCTGGCTTAGGCTTTCTGTCTGACCTCAGGAACACAAGAGACAGAGAGAGGGGAAGCTGGAAGATCACTTACGTTCATCAGGAATCACAGCAGTAAAACACTGCCTCTTACTGGGCACTGTTAGTATTGCAACTCTGTGACCAGGCACGAAGGGAAGGGTCTGGGGCTAACGTGACTGATCTCTCAAAGGGTCAGCACAGGTACAAAGGATCGTTTGGCCTCTTCCTTTGTTCTAAGCTTCTATGATTCCCTCATTCATCATCAGATGAGGCATGGTGGCTCAATGCTGCCTCACAGAGCCAGGGACCTGGGTTCAATTCCAGCTTCAGGTGACTGTATGTGTGGAGTTTGAGATTCGGCACAGATTTCTTCCCACTGTCCAAAGGTGTGCAGCTTAGGTGGATTGGCCATGCTAAATTGCCCACAGTGTGCAGGCTAGATGAATTAGTCATGGGAAATGCAGGGATACGGTGGGGTTGTGAGGATCTTGGTGGGATGCTCCCAGAGAATTGGTGC
The DNA here is from genome assembly GCF_021869965.1 of Rhincodon typus. Taxonomy (NCBI): domain Eukaryota; kingdom Metazoa; phylum Chordata; class Chondrichthyes; order Orectolobiformes; family Rhincodontidae; genus Rhincodon; species Rhincodon typus. The sequence continues at coordinate 20,866,249 of NC_063366.1, read as the reverse complement.
AGACTTTATGGGCCAAATGGCCTGCTCCCATACTGTAGGGATTCTATGATTATTGCACTCACTGTCTCTGCAATCCTCCACATTACAGATTCGAAATCTAGGCCTCAATTAGAAAATTCACAACAGCAAGGAGTGCACATTGCTTGTTTGGTACACTATTTATTTGATTGTGGAATGCGGGAGTCACTGTATGGGCTGACATTTATTGCCCATTCCTAAATGTCCAGTGTTAGGAGTCAACCAAAATGCTGTGGCTCTGGGGTCACAATTAGGCCAAACCTGGTGGATTCCCTTCCCCAGAGGATATTAATGAATCAGGTGGGTTTTCATGACAATTGACATTAGTCATTTTTAGGGCCAGATTTTTACTCCAAACTTTGAACTCAATAAAAGTTCACCCTCTGCCACAGTGGGATTTTAACTTAAATGCTCTTCTGCACCCCTTCATCAACTTCATTTTCATTTGGGGTTAAACATGGCCCTTGCAGTTGACAAGATCTGCTCCTTGTGCTGTGATTCTGATCTTTCAACTTTCTCACACTCCCAAGCTTCCCAAGGCATTTCCAACTGCTCTACCAAACACGTGTTGAAGCTTTTTGTTTTTCATTGCGCAAGATAAACATAAGAGTGCTAAATTTCAAACAATCACAACAATATATGCTATGGGAGAAAATTAATTAATTAAAATTAATTGCCTGGTAAGTTGACTCTGATTGGCCAAGATGTGTCATGGAGAAAGCTACAGAAAACTGTAGGCTCCCTTTACTCCCAGATGAATCAAATGCAGGATTAAGGCTTGAACATATGCCCGCTTGTAGAGAATAGGGCGCTACATATAAAAGTATGTCACTTCTAGCGAGCATAGATAAGCTTGGGGAGCCTACAGATTTCTACTTTTCCCCATAGCAGCACCTGAGGCAGGTTCTGAAGGATCACTGAACCCAAAACGTTAACTCTGCTTTCTCTCCACAAATGCTGCCTGGCCTGCTGAGTTTTTCCAGCGATTTCTAATTTTGTTACACTTGAGCCAGAATCAATTTGTTATCCTGTGGCATTATTTGTTTTGGAGTACAAATCGTTGTGGTTGCTTGAAATTTGGCATTCTTGCATTTGGTCCTGATGAGTGGAAGAGGAAAAGCTTCAGTATCCCTTTACAGCAGTGTTCAAGTTCCGTACAACCAAGTGAATATTTCAAATTGCTCCTAAACTACCTCAGACGTTTTGGTAATTATAAAAGGAAATAAAATACAGAGGTAGAATGATTCATTAGACCATTAGTTATAAATCATGACAAATATGGTTCAAAAATATAGGCAGCCATTACCTCCTGCAACGCCAGCAAAGCATTGGCTTGCCATTTGAACTCAATGCCCCTGGTAAAACGAACCGCCACTTCACGAACCTGGAAAGAATGAGTTCAGAAAGACCATCAGTTCTAAGCACTGAGAGTGCCTGCACCACACCACCGATCCCTGTCCCTGCCTTGCCTCTTTCTTAAGGTGATATCAGAGATTATCTTTGGTTGTTGAAATCACTTCAAGGGAGGCAAAAAATACTCAAAGGGGGAAAAAAATAAGTCACAGGAAAGTGGGGGAATGAGCAGGATTAATTGTACATGAAGTTTCCACTGGCAGGTGAAACTACAACTAGGGGGCATAGCCTTAAAATAAGGGGGAGCAGATTTACGACTGAGTTTTCGAAAGTTGTGAATCTGTGGAATTCCCTGCCCAGTGAAGCAGTTGAGGCTACCTCGTTGAATGTCTTTAAGGCTAAAGATAGATCAGTGGAGCTGAGTTCTTGAAAGGATCCGCCATGATCTTATTGAATGGCAGGGCAGGCTTGACAGACCAGATGGCCTACTCCTGCTCCTAATTCTTATATTGTCACTCTAGCTCTACCAGAGTCATAACGGGCCAAGTGGGCTCCTTCTATGCCGGCATCACCCTGTGATAAAATACTGCAACTTCAATGAAAGTGAAAGCAAACAGTCAACAACCAGCCAGAAGATGTTGATGAAAAGTCCCACCACTCGGCCATCAGCTATTCAACTGTGGCAGTGTTTCTCTCACCATATCCTGCTCACTGGGCTCGCAGAACTGTTCAGCTAAAGCACGACAGGAAGTCTTTTGAGCCACCACTTCTGTGCTCACTTTAAAAAGCAGTCTTGGATTCAGTTGTTTCTGCCAGACCACCCACAAACCGCATCCAATTGCATTCTTTATCCATTTCTACTGATCAACGATCAACCCATGGGCTAGTACCAGAAACAGATTCTCCCCAATCATTTTACCAAAATCCTGGCAATTTTACCCTCTCTACCAACTCATCTTCTGTGACGGTGAAGGATCCCAGATTTTCCTCATATCTAAAACTCCTCATTCCTGCTGGCATTAACTCTATAATCTCCTCTTACCCTCTTCAAGATCTTGACTCCCTTTGTGGAGGTAGGACGTCCCAGAACTAGACAGAGCACACTAACTAGTTCAATACTACATCTCGTTTCATCTCCTCACCAGATTTATAAAACCTGGGCTGCAGACGAGTCATACTGGACATGAAACGTTGACTCTGTTTCTCTCTCCCTGGATGCTGCCAGACCTGCCGAGTTTCTCTGGCGTTTGTCTCAGATTTCTAGCATCCACAGTATTTTGTTTTTACAAGGCCTGGGATCAGGTACCTATCGCTGCTGCCAGACCTGCTGCTTTTGAAAGTCTTACATGCCTGAAACGTCCCAAGACTCTCAATGCCTCTACTTCTTTTGAAGTTTCATTATTTCGTCCATGGTCTGTTCCCTTCCTCTGCAGAAAATAGAATTGAAACCTCAGCTGTGTAGTTTACTAACCCAATAAAACGCTCTACTTAATGCTTATAATCATCAGTGAAGCAAAGGATCAATGCTCTGCCCTCAAATTTGGGGATTGTGATTGTGACTCACCAGTCTGCTAAATGGTAGCTTGCGGATAAGCAGATCAGTGGATTTCTGATATTTGCGGATCTCCATCAAGGCTCTGGTGCCTGGGCGGAACCTTCTCCGAGTGACAGGTGGCTGATCTCCTGGAAACAGACACATGGGTCACTGGACACATTCTGAGCAGAAAGGCAAGCTTTCAATCACCTGTCACAAGAACACGTTATGCTCTGTACAGTACACTCCTGAGTGTTAGTTGGTCCAGTGAGAACGGTGATCCAGCATTGGAGATGTTTAGCTAAGAATGTCCCTTCTGTTGGTAAGATTCCTAGGTGGTTGGCCTCATGTTTTGAAGTGCCAGCACCTACAAGCAGCCTTATGATGTTCGCTATTCAAAGACACACTGATGAAAATGACAGCTCCTTCATGGTTTTATTCACCAAATGAAAATCAGTGCTCTTTATACTGTTGATTAGGTCAATATGCCAAACCTACAAAAGGCAGCGAGGAAGCAATATATGTGTCATAAAAAAGCAGGAGGCAAAGAAAAGGCAAAAGAGTGTTCATTTTGCTAAATCAAAACCTTGGAACACCTTTTTTGACAGCACAGTGGGTGCACATGCACCAGGCAGACTGCAGTACTTCAAAGCTCGCTACCCTCATGGACAATTTACAATGAGTAACAAATGATGGATTTTCCAGTGACAACCCGCAACCCCAGAACGATTAAATGCTTGAGAAAAAACTTTGGTCAATATTCATAAACACAGGCCACCCCTAAAGCCACTGGAGTACTTTTTGAAGGGTATGTATTGTCAGAGGAAAGTACAACAGTCAACCTGCACACGAGGTCCCAAATACAGCAATTTGTAAAGAGCCGACAATCGTTTTCCCTGGTCAAGGGGCAAATATAAGGCAGGAAAGTGGGGTGAACTCCCCTGCAGTTCTCCAAATAGGGCCATACAAGAATGACTCTGAAACGTTGTTTCTGCTGATCATGGAACCAAGAACGCGGTGAGACAGACCCAGGATAAGGTGATGGCCATTTGATCAGATGATAAAACACTTCTTTCCTGAAAGGGTTGGGAATCTTTGGAATTCTCTATCCTGAAGTGTTGTGGGATGCTCCATCACTGTGTAAAACTAAGGCTGCAATGGACTAATTTTTGGTCACTCAGGTATACTGGGAGTGGTGGACAGGTAGAGTTGAGGTAGAAGATCAGCCATGGTCGATCTGAATGGCAGAGTAGGCTCGAGAAGCATATGGTCTATTCCTCCTCCTTTTCATGATCTTACCATTGCCTTCTCTACACATGTGCTCCCACAAAACTGTGGAGTTTTCTTGTGGCAATGTTTAGGCAGCTCATGTGAGGAATTTTTCTGAATAGTCACACCTCTAAGATCAATTAGGGATTGAACTTAGCTGATAGTGGTTGTAGCTTGGGGGCTGTTTGTAAATTCCAGTTCGCTGACCAGATTCCCATTATTGAGAAAAACCAACATGGTAAAGTATCTATGAATGGCAGAAGAATTTGAATACCTAAAATTCTGCACACTGTGAGGGCTGCAAGTGACTTTTGGGTACAAAGCCTTACTTACCAGAGTTTACCACATCCATTATTCACTGTAGATAGAAATATAGAAATACTTATAAGCTATTGCATCCTCAAATAAAAATAAAAACTGTCTAGTTTATCAACCTTCCAGCGCTCAGTCTGCAGACTTGAATGTCTTTTTGAAACATGATGGTTTCTGTCTCCATCACCCTTTCAAGCAGAACTGTTTAGCAGGACCCTACCATCCTCTGGCTGAAAAGAAGACTCAAAGGTACATTCAATGTTTTCCACCAATTACAGCAAGGTAGCCACCTTGCAGTGATTAGCACTGCTGCCTCACAGTGCCAGGTACCTGGCTTCAATTCCACCCTTGGGCAACTGTCTGTGTGGAGTGTGTTCTCTTTGTGTCTGTGTTGGTTTCCTCCCTCAGTCCAAAGAAGTGCAGCTTAGGTGGATTGGCCATGCTAAATTGCCCACAGTGTCTGGGTATGTACAGGTTAGGTGGATTGGCCATGGGAAATGCAAGGTTACAGGGTTAGGGTAGGGAATGTGGATCTGGGAGTTATGGTTTTTCAGAGAGTCATTGTGGACTTGATAGGATGAATGGCCTGCTTACATTCTGCACTCCTTCTACAGCCCCCCTAACCAACCAGCCTCTTAGATAAAGGATCCTTCCTATCAACTCTATCCAGATCTCAGGATTTTATAGACCACATTTCAGTGTCTCGTCAGCCTCCTCTGTTCCAAAGAAAATAACCACAGCTCATTTGACCTTTCCTCATTGCTGAAATTCTCCAGTCCTGGCAACATCTTTGTCTATCGCTTCCTAAAGTCCCTTCCAAACAGCACGGTGGGTGCACCCATCTCCCATTGGATGCAGCAGTTTAAGAAGGCAGCTCATCACCCCCCCACACTCTCAAGGTCTAGTAAGAGTGGTCAATAAATGCTGGCCCAGCTAGCAACACCCACATCCCACTGATCGGAAAAAATAAAACTAAAATCTCTGAATTGTGGTTACAGCCTCTCTATAACGTGTTGAATTGCATGCAAAATACTGGAGTTGTTGTCTGACTAGTGTTCTGTACATGAGCTCCCTGCTCTGATGTTGCAATAAGAAAAATTACCACGTATGAATAATTTTTTTTCCCCATCAAACTGTTCAACATTGCTGTTACACACCTTTGGAGCAGGTGGTATTTGAGCTCTCCTGTCCCAGGCATAGGGACAATATCAGTGTACCACAAGAACCCTAGATTCTTAGCCCCTTATCTTCCTGGTCACGGATCAATTGGCACACATCAAGAACAGAAGATACTTCTCAGAATTCTGCCCCATTTTGTGTATTTTCTGTTCTGGATTTGCCTTTCCCAAAACTCATCACTTCACAATTTGCTGGTTGAAATTACATTTGTTAATTTTCTGCACTCTGACTAGTTTGCTGTTACCTTCCTGCAAACTCCAGTGTTTTTCCAGCCAATCAACCACAACACCCATTTGACATCTTCCTCAAACTTCTAAATCATGCCAAATGCACCCCCCACATCACCTCACCTCCTCAGCTCATCTGCCATGTTGGACTGAAGTACACGTATCACTTGTCACTGAACAACACCATTACTGTCTATTTACCATTACTGACTTTTAATCTTTATTTTCTCAGCCGTTTCTACTCACTGCCTTCAGTTTTCCTTCTCTTTAGTTCACCTTCCCGCTGCCAGACCAGTTAGATCGATTTAGTGTATCATCCCAGATTGGGATGGTTTGCTTTCACTGTTATTTTGGAAATGGCTAGATCAGTCACCTCTCTGCGTTAGGAGAGAGAGAGAGAGAGAGAAAAGCTAAAAGGGAGTGTGATGGTACAGCAAGAACATAAAACACTAAATCGGCCTTACTTGGTCTGCGACCCGGGACAATCGGGGGTCTCCTTCGGGGAGTCGTTAGTGTCCTCCTCCCACGTGGCGGTCGTACAGGAGATGCCCTTGCAGGCGACCGCCTCCGTCGTGGTGACCGTGCAGGGGATGCTCTCAATGGTGATCTCCTCCTTGGTGTTTGTCCCCTCCGTCTGGCAGCTCCATGTGGTCTCCCGGTCATTGCTGCTGGGATTTAAAAAGTTTAAGAAACTAAGCTAATGGCTGGGGAGAGGAAAAGACAAACTGCATTCAATGTAGGGCCTTATCCCCAGGATCTTACTTTCACAGATGTACTTGGAAGAAATGAATTGCATTTCTGTAGCACCTTCCATAACCCAGCATATTCCTATTCCCTTTACAATCAAATACATATGTTGTGAAGTGCAGTCACTACTGCAAGGTAAGATGCCCATTTAGGAAGCAACAAACAGCGATGAAATAAGTCCCTGGTTTTTAGTCATGTCAACCAGTAGCACCAGGAAAATAAAAAATCCAAATGAACTGTGGATGCTGTAAACCAGGAACAAAAACAGAAGTTGCTGGAAAAGCTCAGCAGGTCTGGCAGCATCTGTGAAGAAAAATCAGAGTTAACATTTCAGGTCCAGTGGCCCTTCCTCAGTTCTGATTTTGCACTATGAAAATATCTGTTCTTCTTCAAAATAGTGCCATGGAATCTTTTATGTCCACCAGAGAGGACAGATAGTATAATACCATCTCAAAATGGATCATACTAGTCAATGGACCATTACTGGTCAAGATGGCGGCAGGATAAGTTACTCCATTCGGAGCTCCTTTGCTTGCCAGTTCCCTTTCCTTCTCCTTTCTTTTTCTCCGCCCGCTCTGCGGTATTTATTTTTTCCCCAACACCACACCCCCATCCAACTTTTAACTTTATCCCTACCTGAGAAAAGGAGTTGGGTCAACACTGGAGACTGGCAGGAGCTAAATGCGCAGGCCGTGTACTGCAGTGGCAATGGATACAGCAAGGGCCGGAGCGACGGCAGCAGATTGAGCACGGGCCGGACGATCGAGCGCGGGGCCGGATCTGGCGGTGGATCGACCAGTTCTTCTGGGGCGATCGATGATCGATTTGGCGGCAAGATTAGGCCTTTCTCCCCTCCTGGGGAGAGCAGCAGCAGCGGCGGCAGGGCTCCTCTGAGTGGGGCTTGTGGGCCGGCCTAGACTCGAGGCTATAGCTGGGCCCAGGTGTCTGCACCATGATTGAGCATTCCAGGCACATTTATGGAGATGGGACTTTGGCTTTTGAGACCTGGACTTTTTGTTTTCCTTTACCCTTTGACTCTGTTAAATCTTTAATTCTGGTTCTGTAGCCAAGATGGCACCAGGAAATGGCGACTATGGAATACTTATATATTCCTATACTTAGTACACGTGACAATAAAATCTAAAAAAATCTAAGTCTACTACCCTGCTAGCAGCACTTTGTACCATTCCTTCTGCTGCATACCTGTTAACCCCTGGATTGGGACCCTCCCCATATTAAAGAATCTCTTTACCAAACGCAAGTGACATTTGACAACTTGCATTGATACATTGCCTTCAAACATACCAGTGGTTCTCAATTAACAAGTGAATTGGGCCACATAAAGTGATAGACGGACAAACCTTTGGTCAAAGAGGTTCAGAAGGACTGTCACTTGACATGAAATATTAACTGTTCTCTCTCCACAGATTCTGCTGAGTTTCTCCAGAAATTTCAGTTTCGGTCTTTGGTCAGTGGAGACTGTTTTAAGGGAAGAAAGACCAAGACAAAAGATGTTTAGGGAGATTTTCCAGAGCTGATGGACTGGAAGGGCAAAGCTAAGATTGCACGGAGACAAACTTCGCAGGCAAATCTGATCTGTAGTCACCTCACAGCTCTTGAATCGAGGTTTAAGGCCAGGAACCAAAGTCAGGCTGGTATAGCTATGGGGATGCTACAGCAATGGAATTTTAAAACGTGATGCGTGCTGCCTTGCAAACTTTTGCACTGTGAATTTCTTTTTTAAAGCATATGTTTCATCCTCGGTTCATTCCTGTCCCTAGACCCCAGTCTGACAGCTCCCGGACACCACCACGGCTCTGGGACCATTGTTGAACCTACTCACCTGTGACACCCTCTATCCCCACCACCCCACCTGGGCTCACCTGTGGAGCCCCTCTCCCTCCCTCACATGCCGCGCCTGCGCCCCACTCTCTCACTCACCTGCCAAACTATGCGCGAGCTGGGGCCAGATTCAAAAAATGCGGGTCGCGCCGTCGCCGGGGCAACCGAGGGGCCGACGGTTGGAAGGCGGGGCCTGACCCCACGGCGAAGAGGCGGTGCCACTACTCGCCACGCCCCTCTAGCCAGCCACCGCCAACCACCTACACCGGTAGTCGGAATAGGTTCCGCCTTCGGATGGTGGACCCGCTGGTGATTTGCAAACTCTGTGGGGGGTTTGGATATCCGCGCTCGTTGCGGCAGCCCATTGGACTAGGCCCCCACATCGAATGATAGACAGCCACGCTCACCAATAATGACACGGGGTGTCCTTTCTGATTGACAGGTCCGGCATTACGTCGTGGTGAGGACGATGGGTTGAGTCAGTAATGAACGGTTGGCCAGTGGGAGCGAAGAACGTGTAGATACAGGGACCAAAGGTATAAATATGTCACTGATTGGCCTTATTGTAAATCGGAGCAACTTTAAATGTTGATGGACTTGTGGTTTTGATGGGTCACATTGATGACTTAAAGAGAGATGTATATTCGTATAGCATCTTCCACGTCCTCAGCAGATTCCAGTACAATTCGCATTTAGATAGAGTCTTTCTTCCATGTTGAGCAGCTAGATCCGATACTTGTTTCCTTTATGAAGGATGTAAACCCGAAACGTCGACTTTCCTGCTCCGTTCCTCCAGCTCCACACTGTGTTAACCATCCACCCATTTTTAGGGAATCCGTAGTGTTGAGATTTTTCAGTGCCCGTCCTCCCCCACGACCACTCTCTCCTTCTCCTAGGCATAGCTCTGGACTTCTACCACCTTTTAAATCTTACTAAAAATCCACAGCTGTGGTTACTATCCACCTCCCAATCTCTCCAACCCATAGCCAGCATAGACGCATCGGGCTGAAGGGCCCTTGCTGTGACTTCTGTAATTCTCCATAGCCATTGGTGGTCATTCCTTCCTTCCACCCTTTGGTTTCTGATTATCCTGCCTGCTTCAAATGTTTTCAATGTTGAAATGAATCTCAAATTCAACTTCTTGCCAAACAAACAGTTGAGCAGCAACTATATTCTTGCAGTGGCAGAGAGATGGAGATGGTGGTCAATGACAGACTATGCCAAGAGGATTCGTTGTTGAAGGTTTAAGGTAGAAATAGTGTCAGGGCTTTGACGTGCTGCAGTGGGAAGGAGAGTGGAGTTATTTCTTTGTATGGAACTTGAATGTTATTCAGAAGAGATAAGATGCCAATGCTTTTCAACTTTCAGTTAGAGTTGGAGCTGTACAGCATGGAAACAGACCCTTCAGTCCAACTCCAATTACCCATCCAGATGTCTTTAAATGTTGTAATTGCACTAGCCTCCACCACTTCCTCTGGCAGTTCATTCCATATACCCACCACCCTCTATGTGAAAAATTACCCCTTAGCTCCCTTTCCGCTCTCACCTTAAAACTTTGCCATCTAGACTGGACTCCCCCCAACCCTCATGATTTTATAAACCTCTATAAGCTCACCTCTCGGCCTTGGATGCTCCAGGAAAAGTAGCCCCAGCCTACTCAGCGTCTTCCCTATAGCTCAAACCCTCCAATCCTGGCAACATCCTTGTAAATCTTTTCTGAACTCTTTCAAGTTTCACAACATCCTTTCTATAGCAGGGAGACCAGAATTACATGTAATATTCCAAACGTGGCCTAACTAATGTCCTTTACAACTGCAACATGACCTCCCAACTCCTATACTCAATGCACTGATCAATAAAGGCAAACGTACCAAATGCCTTTTTCGCGATCCTGCCTACATTGGACTCCACTTTCAAGGAACTATGAACCTGCACTCCAAAGTCTCTTTGTTCAGTAACACTCCCCAGGACATTATCATTAAGTGTATAAGATCTTATCAGGACAAACATGATTGGCAAAAGTCAAATGATCTCAATAAATTTATTCTCCAGGAGAAAGTGGTAGTGATCAGTTGACAAGTCAGCTGTTTGGCTGAGGCATTACCAGGAAGAAAGCAACTGGGAATGATAGGTTCTTGAAGCTCTTAATAATTCAAACAGGGCACAAATCTTGCATATATTCTATTTGTTTGCAGAGTGTGTCTCTGTAGCTGATCAAACATATTCCTTTTGTTGCTCTTAATAGGCAGAGTTCAGACAATAATCAACCAGCTTGTGGTTGCACAACCCATTTTAAAACAAAAAGTGCTGTGTGAAATGATTCTGCAATTGGGCAGCAATTGCTGAACAATTGCTGAACAATTCCAAGTGCACCAATGGCTACGTAAACAGCCAATTTAAATTAAATTGTCCAACTTGTAGCATATCTCATTTATGACTTCTAGATGTGACACACACATGCATATGAAACAACGCATCCTAAATGGTAAAATCCACAACAATTAACAGTGGGAGAGTACAAACGTTGTCAACACACAGTTGGCAGTGTAGAAATGGCAGTTGAATTTTCCAGCTTGTTTAGCAGCTAGGACAAAGACAATTCAGAGATTAAAGCTTGCTCTTGTGGTACCTGCTGCCTTGGGACAGAGTTTATGTTTGAATCTTGGTTATAGGAGCCAATTACCTCAGATGGGTGGATCCACAATATGGCAGTATAACTCGGACCCCAGCATAGATCATTGAGGGAGCTGTAGTAAGGTAGGAGGGAAATTTGGAATATTATATCTACTCCGCTCCGGATAATACTGCATTTTAACTGTGTTGGTGAGGTGAGGTGAGGTGAGGTTTAATGCATTTGACAGTTGGGTACTCAGCTGTTATCATGTTGAATGACAAAGCAGGCTCAACGAGCCGACCAGCCGACCAGATTTCTCTGTTTAGATCAGGTAACAAGTAGCCTACCCCTGCTTCTTTTGTACCCACGTTCACAGTTAAATCAGACGGCAAATTGTGCAACTGTGATTTATTGTAAGATTTTAATTCTCTGCGTAATTCAATAACAATTAGAATTAATGGAGCAACATGCTGCATATGCTTTGTTGCGGTATATGTTATTTTAAGAAGCATAAAGAAGATTTATACTGGCTGGGGATCTCCTTGCTGGGACAGATGGCTCCTGAACAACATTCTTTACACTCAGACTCTTCCTCCGGAAGGAGCTGTTCTTGGAGAAATACCTCACTGGCATTTTCCTTGCCACCTTTGTAGGCGAGCGTCTTTCTGGCAGCCTCTTCTCTACCTTCATGAGTGGCAGCCTTCTTTCTGATTTCAGTAGCAGTGGCTTACTGGGTAAGCGCCTCACTGGCAGCCCCCTTATTCGTAGCAGGGGCTTCATAACCGAACCTCTGAGAGGTAACCGCCACAGTGGGAATGATAACTTCACTGGTAGTTGCCTAAGTGATAACCTTCTGTGTATCTTTGGCTTCTGCCTTTTTTGTTTCATCGTTTCAGCCTCTGAAAAGAAGCACAAAGAGCATAAATTTATTAATAATAGCCTGCATTGGCGTCCTCACTTGTCTTGTGTACCTTGGAGCACTTCACTGTGAGGAAGGGTCACTGGACCTGGAATGTTAACTCTGATTTCTCTTACAGATGCTGCCAGAACTTTTCCAGTACCTTCTGTTTTTGTTTGAGAATATGACCAGGTTGTGTCTGACTGGCTAGCACTCCTGGCCTCTGAGTTAGAAGGGTTGAGGTGCCATTCCAGAACCTTGATGCCACAATCTAGGCTGTTGTTCAACAACAAAGTATGAGCCACCACCATCACCAACCCCACCACCACCACCACCACCCCCCAGCCTCCCCACAGCACATGCAAGATACTTCACAGGCACATGACAACATTAAGTATGATACTGAACTATGAGAAGAAATTCGGCCAACAAAGTAGATTTTACAGAGAATCATTGATTAGAGGACTGAGGAACATGGGACATTCAGCCCTTTGAGCCTGCTCCATCATTCTAGATCATGGTTAACCATCATTCCTCAATGCCATATTCCCATGCCATCCCTAATGCCTTGATGTCATGGCTAACTAGAAATCTTGCAAACTCTGTGCTGATCTTGTTTAATGTTTGAGCTTCCACAGCCCTCTAGGGAAGAGAATTCCAAAGATTATTGCACCCTTTGAGTGAAGAAGTTCCTTTTCATCTCAGTCCTAAATGGCTTGTTTTTTGCTCTGAGACTATGTTGCTGATTCTTGAATCTACAGCTGGGGAATGTTCTTTCTTCTTCTACTCTATCAATCACTTTAAAAATTTGGTAAGTTTCTGTGAGACTGCCTTTATTCTTGTAAACTTCAGAGAACAGAGACCCAGTTTCCTCAATTGCTCCTCATAAAGCAGATCCATTATCCACTGAATGAGTCTGCAAAATTTCCACTGTATTTCACATTTTATCTCATCAGTGTTCTACACAACTGAAGCCAGACTTCATTGTTGCTAGGCCTAAATCCTCTTTAAATAACGGCGAGCATACCATTTGCTTTTGAATTGCATGCTACACTGCAATATAGCATTCTGTGACTTCTGAACAAAGATACCAAGGATATTTTTGTGCAGTTTCCAATCTCTCACCATTTAAGAAATAGCCTGCACCTTTGTTAGACCATAAGACATAAGAGCAAAAGTAAGCCACTTGACCCATTGATTCTGCTCTGCCATTTAATGAGATCATGTCTGATCTGATGGTCCTCAACTCCACTTTTCTGTCTTTACCCCATAATCCTTAATTGCCTTACTGCTTAAAACTCTGTCTGTCTAACTCAGCTTTGAAAAACTGAACAATCCAGCCTCTGCAGCTCTCTGCGTGGAGAATTCCACAGATTGTCTACCCTCTGAGAGAAGAAATTTCTCCTACTCTCTGCTTTAAATGGGCAACCCCTTATTCTGAGATTATGCCCTCTGGTCCTGTGATGTCTCTTAAAGGGAAACAGCCTTTCTGCATCTACTTTGTCAATCTCCCTAAGAATCTTATGTTTTTATAAGATCATCTCTTATTCCACTAAACTCCATAATGAGTACAGGCCCAATCTACTCAACCTCTCTTCATAAGACAATTCCTCCATGTCCAAAAAACAAACTTGTTAACCTTCTCTGGGCCACCTCCAATGCTAGTTCACCTTTCCTTAGATAAGGGGACCAAAATTGTTCACATTATTCAGGTGAGCTTCAACAGTGCCTTGTACAGTTTTGGCAAGATTTCATTTTTTTTTTACTCCTTTTCCTTTAAAATAAAGACCAATCTGCCACTTGCCTTCCCTATCACCTGCTGAACTTTTATGCTAGCATTTTTGTGATTTATGCACAATGACGCCCAAATCACTTTGTACTTAGTGTTCTGCAGCCTTTTTCTCTATTTAAATAATATTCAGTCCTCTAATCTTTCATATAAAGTTCATAAACTTACATTTTCCCATATTATATGTGGTCAAATTTTCAACAATTCATTCAATCTGCCAACCTCTGTAGACTCTCTAATCTTTACCACTTGCCTCCCCCCTATTTTTGTGAGTCAAAGACATGGCTACAGTGCATTCACTTCCTTCATCCAAATCATTGCTATATATATTGTAAATAACGGATGTTGGGAGTAGAACAGAAAAGGAGGTTTGCATTACGGTGGAGAGCAGGAGATTACTTGAGAGAAGAATTGATGGGAATAGCCACAGGAAGTGATAATAGCACAAATAAAGAAACAAAACATAGGTCCAGAGGAGGTGTGGATAGCAGAGTGATGAACAGCTGGTGTGCAAATGCAAAAACAAGAAAAATATAAGACTGTACTACTAAAGAGGGAAAAGGTGTTATGATCCAAAATGATTGAACTCTGTTGAATTCAGAAGTTTGCAGAGTACCAAATCTTAAGATGAGGTGCTGTTCCTCGAGCACATGTTGATCTTCTTTTTGAAAAGAGCAGCCAGCCGAGGACAGAAAACACAGATTGAGGGCAAAAATGGAGATTCAAAATGACAGTTGGTGGGAAATTCTGTTATGCCTGCAAACAGAATAGAAGTGTTGGGCAAACCAGTCTCTCCAGTCTTTGTCTACATATAGAGGAGATCACGTTGTGAACAGTAAACACAATACACAGTGGCTCAGTGGTTGCCTCTGCTGCCTCACAGCACCAAGGATCTGGGTGCAATTTCACCCTCAGGTGACCGACTGTGTGGAGTTTGCACATTCTCCCCATGTCTGCATGGGTTTCCTCTGGGTGCTCCAGTTTCCTCCCAGTGTCCAAACATGTGCAGGTTAGGTGGATTGGCCGTGCTAAATTGCCCATAGTGTCCAGTGTGTGCAGGCTAGGTGAATTAGCCATGGGAAATGCAGGATCACGGGGACAGGGTAGGGGTGGGTCTGGGTGGGTCGGTGTGGACTTGATGGGCCAAATAGCCTGTTTCCACACTGAAGGTATTCTATGAAAGAAATATGTAAATTGCTATTTAATTTGGAAGGAATGTTTCAGTACGGAAAACAATCATGATAGTTTGGGTGTTGAACTGGGGTTGGCAAGTTTTAATTTTACAAGAAGCCCAGATGATTGGTCACAAATCAAATTGATCATCTGTAATGGGAAATTGCAGCAACAGGTAGCGAAGGTGATGGAGAGCACTGAGCAAGGGAGCTAAGCAGCTCACCAGTGGTCTTAGCGAGGGAGGATAGCTGGAGCTGTTGAATGCACTTTCGCTGGAAAAAAGCTTATCTTTGGTGGAAACGGTGTTAATCGGAATGTGGGGCAGACAGACAAAAGAATTCCTCAGCCAATTGTGACCTACAAGCTTACTCCATATGGTAAATAGTTCGTGCTTTGTCCCTCGTTTTCCTTGTTATTTGCAATTATGGCTTCATGATCTTTGGGCCTGTTGTATGTTCAAATCTTATGTGGTACATCAAACAGACACAATATCCAAGCTGACAAGGTGCAGAGCTGGATGAACACAGCAGGCCAAGCAGCATCATATGAGCAAAAAGGCTGACGTTTCGGGCCTAGACCCTTCATCAGAAATTT
>NC_063366.1:20832813-20850600 GCF_021869965.1 Rhincodon typus | reverse complement strand
TTGTTGTCTCGGATTCTCCAGCATCTGCAGTTCCGACTATCGCTGATACAATATCCAACCTGTTTATTCAATAGAAGAGGAAATCAAAAGTGTGATATCACATTAATTGAACAATTTGATTATGGAGGTGTATGACTGGCACCAATACCAAAAACCTACTCCCTTCCCCTTGAACCTGTTTTTTATTCTATTCATTAATGGAATTAGGCCATCGCTGGCTAGGCAGCATGTATTGCCCAGAGGGCATTTCAGAGTCAACCACATTGCTGTGGGTCCAGAGTCACATGTAGGCCAGACCAGGGAAGGATGACAGTTTCCTTCCCTAAAGGACATTAGTGAACCAGATGGGTTTTCCCTGACAATCGACAATGGATTCATGGTCATCATTAGATTCTTAATTCTAGATTTTTTTTATTGAATTCAAATTTCACCATCTGCCGTGGTCAGGATTTGAATCTGGGTCCCCAGAGCATTTACTGGGTCTCTGGATTAACAGTCCAGCTATAATACCACTAGGCCATTGCCTCCCCATTAACTGGTTGCATTTGTCACTCATCAAATTCATGGTATAGTTGATTGTTCAACTGGAAATAGCTCAATTTTTTTTTACCGGGCTTCTCAACCTGCCTGTTCTGTTACACTGCATTTACTTCGTACTGAAGACATTCAAAACTTCTAGAAGTAGAATATTTTGAGTAAGTCTCCCCTCTTCTCTTCTGTCCCCCACCTCAAAAACTAAGCATCAAGTAATTGTCTTGTCAGAAATAATCAGTAGTGAGCATGCGCAGTCAGCAGTCAGCGAATCATTCATGTTAGCAACATATTGTTGAAAAAAAAGCTGGAGCAAATTGGGCTGATGCCTAGCAGCCATGTGTCTAATGACACTGAGATAGTGACAGGAACCTGTGGGTATAGAAATGTGGGACTAAAGTGTCAGGCTAGCAGGTATATTGGCGAGAAAACTGGAAGTTGAGTGTAAGGAAAACCCAGGTGTTTGCTCCGAAGGTGTTTAGACATCAGTAGGATTTCTTAATCCACGTGTTCAGAATATTACAATGCACCTCAGGAGCAGGTGGGGCTTGAATCCAGTTCTCTGGCTCAGAGGTAGGGGCACTGCCACAGCACCACATGACCCCTTTGTATACAATGCCAACTAGCTATCCGGTGGCATTCCCATGACACGACAAGCAGCGTCTGAAGAAGTCAGCATGATCTTTTCGAATCAACCTGTTCAGATATGCTATGACACACATCTGGAGTAGGTAAGACTTCAATGCAGGCCTCCTAGCCTGGGGACACTACCACTGCACCACAGGAACTCCTAGAATTCAGCATGAAGCAAGCTCTAGAAACTAATTTCAGCTGAACCAGGAGCATTAAAGTGGAGACAGTGATGAACCTTAACTGAGGTTTGGGTGTGTGTAAAGGCTGATTTGGGTAAGAGTTGAATCTTTCTTTCTGATATTTGTAAGATTGATTGATTGTTTGTCTCAAATAGTTCTAGCATAGTGCGGCAAACTTTTTTTTCTTTTGTATGATATAAACTTCGTTCTTTTAAAAAAGTATTTTGGCAATCTCTTGTGAATATGTTCAGTAATTCTGCATCACAGTAAATAAATAACAAAATCAAACTTAAGGTTTTCTGGTTAGGTCCCACTCTGAGATCTGACTCGACCAATATTACCATCAGTTGGGATCATTACACCATAAGGGGCAAAAAGCAGAAATTCAACTCCATGAGGCTGCTCCACCATTCAGTCAAGTCATGGCTGATGATCTGCCTCAACTCCATTTTCCCACCTCTCCCATTATCCTTCAGTTCCCCAAGAGAACAACATATTTTATGTTCCCCTTAAATATGTTAACAGAATGCACACTCAGTGTCTTGTGCTGCTCCTCACCTCATTTTTACAATACTTCTTAAGCGTTGCCCCTTCAACCAAGCTTTTGGGTTAACCCACCCTCTGTGTTTCCTTGCTAATTCAGTGTTAAATGTCTGCCTGCAAATCACAATGAGATAACAGGTTAAACCTAATGCCGTATCTCCTACTGCTGACTTCAAGCCAAATGGGTCTAAGCTTTCACAACCTTCCCAAAGTGTGTCCAGAACTGAACATAGTGCTTCCAAGCTGTTTTCTTTCAGGATTTGGGATGCTGTCAGAAATTCACTAACATCCAGTGTTTAAAATGAGCAGAAGCTATGTCAAAGGTCAGTGATACCCACCTCTTTCAAGTACTGGCCAAGTTCACTCTCTATCACTGGGTAGAATGTTGTGAAGATGAAATTTATTGACACATCCCCTGTGCTTTTCGTCAATTATTACATTACCAGCTTTGGTGACGTCACTTTGCATCACCATGGTTTCAGTGATTGTTATGTTTCTAGTTGGGATAATGTTAGAAGATTCAGTCACCATGACTTCAGTTATTGCAACAGCATAGTGGTGATGTCTGAGCATTCTGCACCTTGACTGGTTGATGGCACAATGGCTATCATTAGATCATAATTGTTCCATTAGCAATTACTTGACAGTATAACGAAAGTGTTTAGCAACATTTTACCATCTCCATTTATTGGATACTGGCTATGATTTCAACATTCTTATAAAGTAAGAAATATATGCAAACATTAGGGATGTTAACATGAATGAGTGAGTCGGAATGAACAATGATGAGTTAAAACAGTATATGAATCTAAGGACATAAGAATTAGGTACAGATGTAGGTTACTTGGCCCCTCGAGCCAGCTCCGGTACAATCAAATTAGTCATGATCATAACTCTATTAACTCACCCCACCCCCAATAACCCTCAACTCCCTTTGTAAATCAAAAAATTGTCTAACTCAGCCTTGAAGATATTCAATGAACCAGCCTCTGCTTCTCTCTGGGGTAGAATATTCCAACACTAACAACTTGCTGAGAGAAGAAATTCCTGTTCACCTCTGTCATGAGAGATCCCTTATTTTGAAGCTGCACCCCCTAGTTCTAGATACCCCTACAAGGGAAAATGGCCTTTCAGCATCCATCTATCAAGCCTGTTCAGAATCTCTAGTTTCAATAGGTTCACCTCACATTCTTCCAACCTTAACCTGCTAAATCTTGTGTCATGATGCAAATCTCTCATGTCAGGATTCAGCCTAGAAAACATAGAAACAGAAGAGAGGAACAGAAGTAGGCCATTCAGCCATTAAGCCTACTGCCGCATTCAACATGATCACCATTGATCCTCTATTTCAGTGCCATATTCCTGCTCTTTCCCCATACCGTTCATGCCTATAGTCCTAGAAATCAATCTTTTTTTTTCTTAAAAATATTCAGTGACTTGACTGCCTCAGACTTCTGTGGTGGAGAATTCCTTCGGTTCTATAGGTTCTGACACTTCCCCTATACCTTCCTCCAATCACCTTAAAATTATGCCCCCTCGTGATTAGTCATTTCTGCCCCGGGAAAAAGTCTCTGGCTATCCACTCTATCTATGCCATCATCTTGTACACCTCCATAAAGTCACCTCTCAGCCTTCTTTGCTTCACTGAGAAAAGCCCTAGCTCACTCAACCTTTCTTCATAAGACCTGCCCTCCATTCCAAGCAGCATCCTGGTAAATCTCCTCTGTACCCTCTCTAAAGCTTCCACATCCTTCCTATAATGAGGGGACCAGAACTGAACACAATATCTAAGGGTGGTCTAACCAGTGTTTTATAGAGCTGCAGCATAACCTCGCGGCTCTTAAACTCAACATCCCTGCCAACGAAAGCCAACTACCATATGCCTTCTTAACAACCTGACCAACTTGGGTGGCAACTTTGAGGGATCTATGGACGTGGACCCAAGATCCCTCTGTTCCTCCACACTGCCAAGAATCCTGCCATTAACCCTGTATTCTGCATTCAAATTTGACCTTCCAAAATGAATCACTTCACACTTTTCCAGGTTGAATTCCATCTGCCACTTCTTTGCCCAGCTCTGCATCCTGCCAATGTCCCATTGCAACCTACAACAGCCCTCCACACTGTACACAACTCCACCAACCTTCGTGTAATCAGCAAACTTACTAACCCACCCTTCCACTTTCTCATTCGAGTCATTTATAAAGATCACAAAGAGCAGAGGTCCCAGAACAGATCCCTGTGGAACTCCACTGGTTACTGAGCTCCAGGCTGAATACTTTCCTTCTACTACCACCCTCTGTCTTCTATTGGACAGCCAGTTTTGTATCCAGACAGCCAAATTTCCCGGAATCTCATGCCTCCTTACTTTCTGAATGAGCCTCCCATGGGGAACCTTATCAAATGCCTTGCTAAAATCCATGTACACCATATCCACTACTAGGCCTTCATCAATGTGTTTTGTCACATCCTTAAAGAATTCAGTAAGACTTGTGAGGCATGACCTACCCCTCACAAAGCTTGCTGACTACTTCTAATCAAACTGTGCTTTTCCAAATAATCATAAATACTATCTCTAAGAATCCTCTCCAATAATTTGCCCACCGTAGAAGTAAGACTGACTGGTCTATAATTCCCAGGATTATCCCTATTCCCTTTCTTGAACAAGGGAATAACATTTGCCACCCTCCAGTCATCTGTTACTACTCCAGGGGACAGTGAGGGCGCAAAGATCATCACCAAAGGGGCAGCAAAATCTTCCCTCAATTCCCGTACAAACCTTGGGTAAATCCCGTCTGGCCCGGGGACATATCTATCCTTCTGTTTTTCAAAATTTCTAGCACATCCTCCTTCCTAACATCAACCTGTTCGAGTATATCAGCCTGTTTCATGTTGTCCTCACAAAATACAAGGTCCCTCTCATTGGTGAATACTGAAGCAAAGTATTCATTAAGGACCTCCCCGACCTCCCCTGACTCCAGGCACAAGTTCCCTCCACTATTCCTGATTGGCCCGATCCTTACTCTGGCCATCCCCTTATTCCTCACATAAGCATTGAACGCCTTGGGATTTCACTTAAGCCTAACTGCCAAGGCTTTTTCATGCCCCCTTCTAGCTCTCCTAAGTCCATTCTTCAGTTCCTTCCTGGCTACCTTGTAACCCTGTAGAGCCCTGTCTGATCCCTGCTGCCTCAACCTTAAGTAAGCTTCCTTCTTCCTCTTGACCAGATGTTCCACATGTCTTGTTATCCAAGATTCCTTCACCTTACCATCCCTAACCTGTCCAGTACTCGTAGCAAGTGCTCCCTAAGCAACCTGTACATTTCTGTCATGCATTTCCCTGAGAACATCTGTTCCCAATTTATGCACCGCAGTTCCTGAGTAATAGCATTGTAATTTCCCCTCCCCTAATTAAATACTTTCCCATACCGTCTGCTCCTATCCCTCTCCATCATTATAGTAAAAAGGTCAGGGAGTTGTAATCACTATCACCAAAATGCTCTCCCATCGTGAGATCTGACACCTGGCCTGCTTTGTTGCCAACCACCAAATCCAAATCCTCCCCTCTAGCCAGCCTCTCTATGTATTGAGTCAGAAATCCTTCCTGGACACACCTGACAAAATGTGCTCTATCCAGCTATTTGCACTTGGGAGGTTCCAGTCAATATTAGAGAAGTTGAAGTCACCCATGACAACAACCCTATTACTTTTGCACCTTTCCAAAATCTGCCTCCCAATCTGTTCCTCAGTGTCTCTGTTGCTATTGAGGGGTCTATAGAAAACCCCTGTAAAATGACTGCTCCTTTCCTGTTTCTGACTTCCACCCATACTGACTCAGTAAAGAAACCCTCCTCCGCGACCTTCCTTTCTGCAGCTGTGATACCATCCCTTATTAGCAATGCCACTCCCCCACCTCTTTTTACCACTCTCCCTATTTCTTTTGAAACATCTTAAAGTGTTTCTGTTAGGCTGAAGGTCTGTGTGTGTGTGTTTAGGTTAAATTATTTTTACTCAGCAGTAGTAGACTGAACTGTCACAGTAACTCTGAAAAAGTTGAAGTTTTGTTTCAGATGTAATCATGTGGACTGTTCATCAACTGAATTTGTGATCGATTGCCATTGAATTGTGCTGTGTAAAAATCATATAGTTGATTGGATGACATAAAAGTGGTGAATTGTGAGCACAAGCTAAGCTGAGGTCAGAGTTAATTAAAAGCAAGAGATGAGCTTCTTTCCAAGGCAACACAAATCTTAATGAGTTAATTGATCAAACTGACATTGGAAAAGATGATGTTTGCCAGTTGTCAAACAGATCATTTGCTGAAGACTGGATAGTGTCAAGAGTGTAAATGCATAACTTCTTTGTATGGAAGGAGTATCAAACAAGCTTGCTTCACAGGAAAAAAAGTTAGCAAACTCGGGAGATTATGATCATTACCTGGAAGTTGAGACACAGCAAGGTGTTCACCTCTTCTGGTCTGATCTTTGGACAAGTTTACACCAAAAGATTTACGTCTGATTGTAGACTCTTCTGGAGTATTATTTTTGAAGTATTATTTATTGTGTGCATTGACTACATTTCATTGTGAATTGCCTTGGGTTATTGATAGTTGGGGTGAACTGGACTGATAATGAATAGTTGAAATAGGAAGCCTACAAATTATTGGCAAACCAGCCAGAAGGGGTTGAAGATAAAGAAATAATCAGGCTAGGTAATGGAAGGGGCAATTGAAGCTTGTGTGGCAAAGAAGGTTCCACTTGAGGAACACAGAGTCCAGATTATTCGAAGTAGTGAGAAGATTTAAAAAAATGTTGCTGGGATTGGAGAGTTGGGAGAGGCTGAATAGGCTGGGGCTGTTTTCTCTGGAGTGTCAGAGGTTGAGGGGTGACCTTAAGGAGATTTATAAAATCATGAGCGGCATGGATTGAGTGAATAGCCAAAGTCTTCTTCCCAGGGAAGGGGAGTCCAAAATTAGAGGACATAAGTTTGAGATCAGAGGGGAAAGGTTTAAAAGGGACGTCGGGGGAAATTTTCACACAGAGGGTGGTGCATGTATGGAATAAGCTACCAGACAAAGTAGTGGAGGCTGGTGCAATTACAACATTTAAAATGCATCTGCTTTGGAACATGGATAGGAAAGGTTTGGAGGGATATGGGCCAAATGCTGGCAAATGGGACTAGATTAATTTAGGATATCTGGTCAGCATGGACAAGTGGATCAAAGGGTCATGCTGTACAACTGTAAGACTCTATAATTCGGTTCAGGAACTCGACAAGTGGGTTTGATTTATTTGTAAGGTGAAAATGCAAAAGGCAATTTGGTTAATTTTTTTTTCTTTATTCATTCACAGGATGAGGGCATCGCTGGCGAGGCAGGATTTATTGCCCATCCCTAATTGCCCAGAGGGCAGTTAAGAGTCAACCACATTGCTGTGGGTCTGGAGTCACATGTAGGCCAGACCAGGTAAGGATGGCAGTTTCCTTCCCTAAAGGACATTAGTGAACCAGATGGATTTTTCCAACAATTGACAATGGATTCATGGCCATCATTAGACTGTTAATTCCGGATATTTATTGAATTCAAATTTCACTATCTGCCATGGCAGAATTCGAATCTGGGTTCCCAGAACATTACCTGGGTCTCTGGATTGAATAGTCCAGCGATAATACCACTAGGCCATTGCCTCCCCATGGCATTTCAAGGACTGGAAAATAATTCATAACAACAGATAGAAAAATTGAGCACAGTTCTGGCACCTGTCCAGATCACAAACATTGATTTATTTCCTTTTTTTAGTTCTTTTCAACTCCTTCTGATACTTGATAGTGACACATTGTTGTGTATACACCAATTCTCAGTCTTTCTTTCATTGGTTGAGGATTCATCCTTTTGGTACCTCTGAAGAGTTTTTTTCCCCATTTTTCCCTATTAACAATGATTTGCAGAAGGAGCAGCTCACACAAAAGGTGAGGGAGAATAGCTAGCTGCTGCATATTTTCTTTTAGTTCTCCACAAACAGAAGAACAAGAGAGCGATGGATGCTTTCTTTTTGGAGGATATGTGTTTCTGCATTACCATCCATGATGCAAAGCTGGAGTCACCTGCCCAGGATTCAATCAGGAATCTGTTACTATACTGAGTTCTGCACAGCAATTGGGGTCAATTTGGCTGGAATTCTCCCTCACTGCACAAATAAGGCAATATTGCATATTACAACTCAGTGTCCTAATCTTGTTTTTAAAACCGCAAACACTTTATCACACAACTTCCTTACTTTAAATTTTTCTTTCACATTTTTATTTTGAGTCCATCAAAAGTGGTCTTTAAATGCCCCCACCTTTAGAAATGAAACACCATTTCAAAAATGCACTTACCGCAAGTTATATGACACAGAGACAACATTCATCCCTTACACACTGTAATAAAATATTTTACTAATTTTCTCATAAATTCTTATTCCATCATTTTTACATAATTGGACAATGTATCTGTTGTAACAGTACATTGGCCAACAATGAGAACAATATTTACATTGAATAGTTGAATAAATGGACTCCATTTGAATGATCTCACATTTCTGGTTTCAAATTTTTCTTTTTTTTTTTGAAAATTGCTTACAGATTGGTCAGTATAGATTAGTGTTTGCCACTAATCTTCGGAACTGAAGTTGCAGTTAACTCTGTTTTCTCACTATAGATGCTGGATTTCTCCAGTATTTTCTGTTTTCTTTTCAGACTTCAGTATTCACAGTAGCTTGCTTTTATTTATAGATTAATATTTCTTTACTATTTTGCTGGATATAGATTTCAAAGTGAAGATCCAATATTAATCCATCATCTCTCTCTACTGTACAATACTTCCGCTGATAGTGGTTTAATTTCTTAGAAAGGAGTCCCACTGGCTTTTCTATTCCTGAGTTGTCATCTTGTAGTAAGGCTGCACCTATCCCAAGTTACCAGTAATTGCCATTTTAAAAGCCATGTTTGCCAATATATCAGAGATAGTAGGAACTGCAGATGCTGGAGAATCCGAGACAACAAGGTGCAGAGCTGGATGAACACAGCAGGCCAAGCAGCATCATAGGAGCAGAAAGGCTGACGTTTCGGGCCTAGACCCTTCATCAGAAATGGGGGAGGGGAAGGGGGTTCTGAAATAAATAGGGAGAGAGGGGGAGGCGGAGAGAAGATGGATAGAGGAGAGGATAGGTGGAGAGGAAACAGACAGGTCGAAGAGGCGGGGATGGAGCCAGTAAAGGTGAGTGTAGGTGGGGAGTTAGGGAGGGGATAGGTCAGTCCAGGGAGGACGGACAGGTCAAGGGGGCGGGATGAGGTTAGTAGGTAGGAGATGGGGGTGCGGCTTGAGGTGGGAGGAGGGCATAGGTGGGAGGAAGAACAGGTTAGGGAGGCGGGGACGAGTGGAACAATCCCTCTTCCGTGCCGACACCGGCCCTAAACCCCACCTCTTCCTCCGTTACATTGATGACTGTATCGGCGCCGCCTCGTGCTCCCACGAGGAGCTCGAACAGTTCATCCACTTCACCAACACCTTCCACCCCAACCTTAAGTTCACCTGGACCATCTCTAATACCTCTCTCTCCTTCCTGGACCTCTCTGTCTCCATCTCTGGCAACCACCTAGAAACCGATATCCATTTCAAACCCACCGACTCCCACAGCTACCTAGAATACACCTCCTCCCACCCACCTTCCTGCAAAAATGCCATCCCCTATTCCCAATTCCTTCGCCTCCGCCACATCTGCTCCCAGGATGAGGCATTCCACTCCCGTACATCTCAGTTGTCCTCGTTTTTCAAGGACCGCAACTTCACCCCTCAGTGGTCAAGAACGCCCTCAACCGTGTCTCCCACATTTCCCGCAACTCATCCCTCACACCCCGTCCCCGCAATAAGAACCAAAAAAGAATCCCCCTCGTCCTCACGTACCACCCCACCAACCTCTGGATCCAACGCATCATCCTCCGACACTTCCGCCATCTGCAATCCAACCCTACCACCAAAGACATCTTTCCCTCCCCACCCTTATCTGCCTTCCGGAGGGACCACTCTCTCCGTGACTGCCTTGTCTGCTCCACAGTCCCCTCCAGCCCCATCACACCGGGCACTTTTCCGTGCAACCGCAGGAAGTGCTACACCTGCCCCCATACCTCCTCCCTCACCCCCATCCCAGGCCCCAAGAAGACTTCCCACATCAAGCAGATGTTCACCTGCACATCTGCCAATGTGGTATACTGCATCCGCTGTACCCGTTGTGGCCTCCTCTACATCGGGAAAACCAAGCGGAGGCTCGGTGACCGCTTTGCAGAACACCTACGCTTGGTTCGCAATAAACAACTGCACCTCCCAGTCGCGAACCATTTCAACTCCCCCTCCCATTCCTCAGACGACATGTCCATCCTGGGCCTCTTGCAGTGCCACAACGATGCCACCCGAAGGTTGCAGGAACAGCAACTCATATTCCGCTTGGAAACCCTGCAGCCCAATGGTATCAATGTGGATTTCACAAGCTTCAAAATCTCCCCTCCCTCTACCGTGTCCCAAAACCAGCCCAGCTCGTCCCCGCCTCCCTAACCTGTTCTTCCTCCCACCTATCCCCTCCTCCCACCTCATGCCGCACCCCCATCTCCTACCTGCTAACCTCATCCCGCCTCCTTGACCTGTCCGTCCTACCTGGACTGACCTATCCCCTCCCTAACTCCCCACCTACACTCACCTTTACTGGCTCCATCCCCGCCTCTTCGACCTGTCTGTTTCCTCTCCACCTATCCTCTCCTCTATCCATCTTCTCTCCTCCTCCCCCTCTCTCCCTATTTATTTCAGAACCCCCTTCCCCTCCCCCTTTTCTGATGAAGGGTCTAGGCCCGAAACGTCAGCCTTTCTGCTCCTCTTTGCCAATATATGTTCATTTATTGAGATTGCCTTCTGTTTCTCAAAGGTTGCTTGGCATTCTGCTGACCACACTATTTGTCTGTTTTGGTCACAAATCTTTAAAAGTTCAGCTGCTGTGTTCTACTTCGGCACAAATTTCCAATAAAACCCAGGCATTCCTAAAAATGTCATGATTTGCAGTTTGACTTTAGGAATAGGGAATTCAGTTGGAGCTTTCACTGTTGCTATTCTTCGCAATGCTTGTCCTTGTCCTGTGACATGTTATAGGTACATTGCCCTTAGCTTTTGCAAGTTCATTTCTGGCCAGATTTAATACTAAACCAGCTAACTGCTGTTTAGATTGGTCCTTTAATTGCCTGCATGTTCTTTCCATGTGTCACTGTGTATGACAATACTGTCTAAATAAATAATGGTTCAGTACTTCAGCTACAGATCGATTCATAAGTTATTGAATATAAATGTGGAGCTTCTAAATCCAAACAGAGGTTTATAAAAACATGAGGGGTATGGATTGAGTGAATAGCCAAGGTCTTTTTCCTAGGATGGGGGGAGTCCAAAAGTAGAAGGCATAGGTTTAAAGTTGGAGAGGAAAGATTTAAAAAGGACTTAAAGAGTAACTTTTTCAGGTTGGTGCATGTATAGAATGAGCTGCCAGAGGAAATGGTGGAGGTGGGTATAATTACAACATTTAAAAGACATCTGGATAGATACATGAATAGGAAGGGTTCAGAGGCTTATGGACAAATGCTGGCAAATGGGATTAGATCAGCTTGGGATGTCTGTTGGCACAGATGAGTTGGACCAAAGGGTCTGTTTCATGCTGTATGATTCTGACTCTGTAACTCAATATTGATATACTGCATTTGCTGAGATAAAGACATATCTTTTTATGCCCTGATGTTAATGACACTTGCAACTACCCCTCATAGTTCAGTCTTAAGAAGGAAATGAAATACTGTTGAATCTATTAATATAATTTTCTAACTGAGGAATTGGGATTTGAGTAGGTTTTCATTAAATAATTTACTTTTCTGTAATCTGGGTAGAATATAGTTGATCAACTTATGAGTTGAATAAGAGGACCAGTAGTGTAGTGTATTTGGATTTCCAGAAATATTGTGATAAGATTCCACATAAAAGGTTATTGCACAAGGCAGGAGCACGTGGTATTGGAGTAATGTTTTAGCTTGGATTGAAGAGTGGTTAACATGTCCGACAATAACTAGTACGGTTAAATGGGTCTTTTATAGGTTGGAAAGACATAAATAGAGAAATGCCACAAGGATCATTCCTCAGGTCTCAATTATTTACCATCCATGTTAATAACTTAATAGAGACAGTGTAATGTGCCGAAATTTTCACTTTGATAGGAAGAATCAAAAGGCAGACTTATTTAAATGGAGAGTGATTCCAAAGAAGTGCAGCACGGAGGGATTTGGGTTTTAAGCAGAGTTAAAAAGGCAAATTAATTTTGGCCTTTATTGCCAGCAGCTTGGAGTTTAAAAACTAACAATTGTATATGATGTTGGTGAGGATGCACCTGGAGTTCTGCACGCAGTTTTGGATACTATATTTGTGTAAAGACATACTGCCATTGGAAGCATTCAAAAATATTCACTAGGCTGTTTCCTGGGACAAAATGTTGAATTATCAAGAATGGCTAAATAAATTTAGGCTTTTAACTAATTAGAATTTAGAATAATAAGGGGTGATCTTATTAGAACATACAAGATTCAGGGAGCTTGACAAGTTAAGTATTAAGGGTGCACTGGTGAGAAGTGACCAAGGAGGATTCTGGGAGAAGTCGGCTCAGTCACCATGATTGTGAAGAGATTGCAGAGGACTCATACGAGATAAATACAGCTTAAGGAGTCTTTGGAGGAGCTTCTGGTGACCTCATGAGTTCAAAAGTGAGGTGCTGCGCAGGACCAGGGGAGATACCTTTATCCAGAAGGAGATTGTCCCAGGACAAGTCTGAGCTGAGAATCTTTATCAGAAGACCTTGAGATCATCACCTGATTGGGAACAGAACTTGGAGGATCCTCTGTTGAGCTGAGCTGAAATTGATGGATCTTTTGGCATTAGGCCAAAGCCAGCATATTCAGTGACCAGCCAACCAGATCTATGGCCTCTGCTAGTGCCTGCAGCCCAGACCAAGGGTTCCGTAATACTGTCAGAGTAACTGTGAAGAAGGTGGAGGCAGTTGACTGGACTTCCTTCGTGGAGAGAGACCTCCTGGATTGCTGCAGTTTCCAAGCAGCAGGTATTTTCTCTCTGAAGGATTTCCCCAGTGAGGGCTACTTCAACATGACCTTCAGAGGCGTGAAGCAATGTGAGCATCTTCTAAAGATATTAGAGGAGAAAGGAGCAAAGGGTCCCCTCTACATCTTGTCTGTGGTATGACTGTTGGTTCTCCCTGCACAGAAAAATTGCTTTATTACAAATGATATGTATAAGCCCAATGTCTGGCAGCAGATGTCCTGACCTTCCTGGGAAGGTATATGCAACTTGAAGGGGGCAGCACTGATTTTACTGGACCCCTTTGGAATCTGGACCAGCAAGCAGAGAGTGGATGCCAGTGGGAACATCCTCCACCCACCCCCCAGCTTTGCGATCAAAGCATATATGGTGCAACCTGGAGTGTGCCGAACCTGCAGAATGTTAAGGCACATGGCAGCGAATTGCAAACAGGAGATCCACCTGACCAAGGACTGTGAAGAGTCCAAGAGTTGTAACATGTATGGGGAAGCAGGCTGCCTGTACGAGGCCTATCCAAGACAGTTGAAGGGGCGGGGGGGCAGAGAAGGCGAGAGGGGGTGATGGTTGGTGCTACATACGCCCAGATGGCCTGGAGTGGCAATGCAAGCCATGGACCCCCAAAGGACAGTAAGGTGCCATCCTCCAGGAAGAAACTGAAATGAGGAGCACCCAGAAGGAGGGAACGGCTGGAGAGGAGGAAAAGGTAGCCAGCGCAGAGGCACGACACCTGACGCAACCTTCTTATGAACAGACAGAGCCAATGGAGGAGGAGGAAATTAAGGCGGTGCGGGAGTGGTTACCAGTGAGAAACAACTGGAAAAGGAAAATGCGTTGAGCCCCACGGACACAGAGCAAAATGGAACGACGCAGCTGTATGATGGACACACCAGCAGCTCCTCTGACAACGAAGACATGCAGAAGGATGGCCATTGACAGAAAAAGAGGCAGAGCATCACAGGGGAGAAGGAGAGGAACACCTCCTCCCCCCCTCCTCCCCAACCCAGAAAAACTGGACGTCCTGAGGGTCCCAGTGAATCCCAACCTCCAGTCATCAGGAATCAGGGTAAACCCATTGCACCACAGCTCTGGGCAACTGGGAGCAGTGACACTCCAAAACAGGAGCAGAGCACGACAGTCCCTTTGTCGGTCTCAGAACTGAATCTTCCGGGTTTCAAACTCACACTGACGACACCAGAGCAGGGCAACTGCCGGCCCCCCAGGGAGGAAAGGGATGGCTGCCTCTGTGCAGAGAGTGTCCAATAGTTCACCCATAATTTCAGCTGCTGAATGTGGACTATAACATCCTTTCTAAGGTCATTGTCAACCGGGTCTGCTCTGGGATTGGTGATTCATCGTGATAAAACCTATGCTGTACTGGGCAGGACGATCTCAGAGCCTTCCACTCCTCAGGGATACGATCGCCTATGTGCAGGACAAGGGGGTGAACGTTTGCCTTATCGGCCTGGACCATGAGAAGTCCTTTGACAGTTACATATGGATGTGTTGTCCAAATGTGCTTTGAGGAGGGAATCTGTGATTGGATCGACTGCTGTACACCAACATCGTTAGTGCAGTCTCAATCAATGGGTGGAAATCAAAGCTTCCCAATCAGATCTGCAGTTATGGAGGGCTGCCCACTCTCTCCTGCCTTGTTTGTGTCTTGTATATACCTTTTGCTGAGTCCATCAGAAAAGATGCAAGTCTGAGAGGAGTGACTATTCCAGGCAGCGGAGGCCAGCAGGTCAAAACCTCCCTGTACATGGATGGCGCTGCCGTTTTCTACTCAGATCCGCTATCAGTGTGCACACTCATGAGCATCTGCAACCAGTTCGAATTGGCCTTTGGAACCAAGGTAAATCAAGGAAAGAGTGAGACAATGTTCTTTGGGAACTGGGCCAATCATTCCTTCGCCATCAGGAGAGATTACCTGAAGGTGCTGGGAATATAGTTGAGGGGCCAGGACATGCGCAAAATCTTGGGAGGAGCACGTTGCCAAGGTGAGGCAGAAACTGGTCTTTTGGGAGCACTACTCCTTCCTCATTGCGGGTAAAAACCTGGTCATCAGATGTGAGGCACTCTCTCTGTTGTACATGGCACAGGTCTGGCCCATTCCCCAAACCTGTGCTGATGCAGCCTCTTGAGCCATTTTCCATTTCATTTCCCTGGGGCATCAGAGGCTGAGGGGTGACCTTATAGAGTTTTATAAAATCGTGAGGGGCATGGATAGGTTAATTGACAAGGTGGTGGTGAGTCCCCCTGGGTGGGTGAGTCCAAAACTAGAGGGCATAGGTTTACAGTGAGAGAAGAAAGATTTAAAAGGGTCCTAAGGGGCAACTTTTTCACAGAGAGGGTGGCGCGTGTATGGAATGAGATGCCAGAGGAAGTGGTGGAGGCTGGTACAATTACAACATTTAAAAGGAACCTGGATGGATACATGAATAAGAAAGTTTAGAGGGATATGTGCTAAATGCTGGCAAATGGGACTAAATTTATTTAGGATAGCTGGTTGGCATGGACAAATTGGACCGAAGGGTCTGTTTCGATGCTGTATATCTTTGATTCTATGACTGTATCTGGAGGTCTAAGATGGACTGACACACATCTGCTTGTGGAATGTGCCTTTGCAAAGGAAGTCTGGAGAAAGATGCAGTGGTGTTTATCGAGTTTCATCCCGAGCAGCTCCATGACTGAGGACTCTGTTCTACGGTTTGTTCCCTGGGACGCATAATGAGACAAACATCAACTGAGCCTGTAATCTCTGGATTTACTCCCTGTGCCATTACGGAGGTATGGATGACCAGGACTGGGAACTAAGCATACCTGGTTATGAGGTTTACAATAAGGAAAAAGAAAATAGCAACAGGGGTAGAGTTGCTCTACTGATGAGAAACAGAATCACATCTGTAGCGGAGGAGGATGTAATAAAGTAAAAGCACAGTCAAGACCTTTATGGGTGGAACTGAGGAACTGTGAATGAACTAAAACCACAATAGGTGTCATACATAGACCACTTGGTAGTAGCTCAGAAGTGCTACATTGTATGTATAAATGCTGAAATTAGGCAATTATGTAGCAAAGGCAGAGTAGTATTAGAGGGGAATTTTAAACTAACAGACTGGGTGAGACATGCAAGCACGTGCAGAAACGTTGTAAGTTTCTAGCGTGTCTGGGATAGTTTCCTGCAATGTCTTGGATGTGACAAAAGGGACAAGCAATATTGGGTCTAGTAATGAGCAATGAGCCGGACCTAGTTCATGAGCAATTATCAAATAGTGAGCATAACTCCTCGTTTCACGTAGCATATGTAAGAGATAAGCTAAGATTCTAGAATTTTGTATTTAAGTAAGGCAGACTTTAATGGGATGAGGTAGGGAATGTCCACAATAAATTGGGAAGCTCTGCTATTTATGACACACCTGAGGAAGAGTGAAGGGTGTTCAAAAAAACATTTAGTGCTACTCAAAAGCAGTGTATACACAAGGAAAATCTCCACCTCAAAAAAAAATCTATGGACATCTATGGAAGCTATGGACAGTATGAAATTAAAAGAAAGATCTTATAAAAACACAAAGAACAGTACAGATCCCACAGAACAGGACAAGTACAAAGAATAACAAAGGACCACAAAGCAGCTTTACAATAGCAGCTAAAAAGGATTATGATAGGAAGCTTAGGAGGGGAATAAAAGACAATAAAAAGAGATTTTATAGTTAAATGAAGGGAAAGCAGCTGCTTGAGAGTACTGTTGGCCCACTGAATTCTGAGAGTGGAGATTTTGTCAATGACCACGGGGAAATGGCAGAACATGCTGAACGATTATTTTGATCAGTATTTACGGCAAGAGAGTCCCAAAACAATTAAGAAAATCAGGACAGGGTCTAAATAAAATTAAGTAAATCATCAATAATGGGGAAATTAATGGAACTGAAGACTGACAAATCCCCAATACTTGATGGTTTCCGTCCCTGGGTGTTTAAAGGAAAAGCAGGGAGTTTCAGACCACTTAGCCTAATATCTGTGGTGGAAAAATTATTGCAGTCTATATTTAAGGAAAAGGTAACTGATCACCTCAAAATTTCAGTTAATTGGAGAGAGTTGTATGGATTCATGAAGAATAGAACATGCCTGACAAACCTCAATTTTTTTGAAGATATGAAGAGGTTGTGGACAGAGTTAAGTTGATTGATGTTGTCTACATGGACTTCCAAAAGACTTTTGATAAAGTCCTACAACAAGAGACTGTTTGCAGTTGAGGGCAAATTACTGACTTGGACAGGAAATTGGTTATGTGGCAGGAAACAGACTTCAAGTAATGGGTAAGCACTCAAATTGATTAGTCATGTCCTGCAGGAATCTGTGTTGGGGCCTCAATTGTTCACAATATTCATTAATGACTTGGATAAAGTTGTTTAAAAAATCAAATATCCACATCTGATGACACAAAATTGGTCAGGATTGCAGACAGTGTTGACAACAGTAAAAATTGCAATATGATATTGATAGATTAGATGGAAGAGCAAAGTCGTGGCAGATGAGTTTTAATATAGACAAGGGTGGGGTTATCAATTTCAGACAGAAAGGATACATCAGGGATAGTAGGAACTGCTGATGCTGGAGAATCTGAGATAACAAGGTGTAGGGCTGGATGAACGCAGTAGGCCAAGCAGCATCAGAGGAGCAGGAAAGCTGACGTTTCGGGTCTGGACCCTTCTTCAGAAAATTTTCTGAAGAAGGGTCC
>NC_063366.1:20805509-20822813 GCF_021869965.1 Rhincodon typus | reverse complement strand
GTCCAGACCCAAACTGTCAGCTTTCCTGCTCCTCTGATGCTGCTTGGTCTGCTGTGTTCATCCAGCTCTACACCTTGTTATCTCAGAAACAGCCTCTCAGTGTTTACTCTATCAAGCCCTCCCAGGAATGTAGTAATGACGTCAGTTCTTATTCTTCTGAACTCCAGACAGGATAGGCCAATCTACTCAATCTTTCAATCAATGTGATAGGGCAGGAGCTCGAGATTAAAAGGAGGTATTGGCCAGGAGGCTGCGTGTTGTAAAACCCTCTAAATCAGTGGGCTGGGAGTTTCTGTTCCACACAAGAGACTTCAGCACAAAAGTCTAACCTGACCTTCTCTGTGTAGTATTGAGAGAATGCTGGAATATCAATGTGAGGCATTAGCACCAAATCTCTTTTCTACTTCATCTCCTGCTCATTCACCATTAACCAGAATTTCCAAACACTGATTGGTTTGTCTCATTCACTCTTTATGAGATCTTGTGGACTCGAAATTCATCAAATATCAGAAACTACATCATTGCTTTAATCATGAAGCTCGTTGGAACATTTTGAGGGTGTCAACAATGCTCTGTAATGGTGCTGTTACTGGACACACAACCCACAGAAAGTGAGTTCAAATTCCATCAGCGCATTTGAAATCACTTTTTAAAAAAAAATTCGGATGTAAATATTTGCTGACCATAAGCAAAAGTGACCATAAAGCTATCAACTTGTATATATAATATACATACCTATACACACGCAATGTTCCTGGTTAGAGAAGTCCTGCATGAGATAAACAGACTGCTGCATTAAGAATCTTACCTGTACAGTTCTCAAATCACTTCAATGCTGCAAAAAAGAAACAAAAGATTAATAGTGCTTAAAACAAATGGGGAAATCGTCAAAGTACATTGTGATTTATAGTACCAGAGGCTGGGCCACAGTGATTCAGAGGGGTCTTGACAAGACCTTAGAGATAATAGAGTCATGGAGCTGGACAGCATGGAAACAAACCCTTCGGTCCAACTCATCCATGCCGACCAGATATCCTAAATTAATCTTGTTCCATTTGTCAGCATTTGGACCATATCCCTCTAAACTATTTCTATTCATATACCCATCCGAGATGCCTTTTAAATGCTGTAATTGTACCAGCCTCCACCAGTTCCATTGGCAGCTCATTCCATATACACACCATGCTCTGTGTGAAAAAGTTACCCCTTATATCTCTCAAATCTTTCCCCTCTCACCTTAAACCTTAAAACTATGCCCTCTAGTTTTGGACCCACCCGCCCCAGGGAAAATACCTTGTCTATTTTACCTAGCCATTCTCATCATGATTTTATTTATCTCTATAAGGTCTCCTTCAGCCTCCGATGCACCAGGGAAAATAGCCCCAGCCTATTTAGCGTCTCCCTTAAGCTCAAGCCTTCCATCCCTGGCAACATTCTTGGTAAGTCTTTTTCTGAACCCTTTCAAGTTTCACAACATCCTTCCTATAGCAGGGAAACCAGATTGAATGCGGTATTCCAAAAGTGGCCTAACTAATGTCCTGTTCAGCTGCAACATGACCTCCCAACTCCTATATTCAATGCACTGTCCAATAAAAACAAGCATACCAAACACCTTCTTCACTATCCTGCCTACGTGGAACTCCATTTTCAAGGAACTATGAAGCTGCGTTCCAAGGTCTCTTTGTGTTCAGCAACACTCTCCAGGACATTACCATTAAGCGTGCAAATCCTGCCCTGATTTGCCTTTCTAAAATGCAGCATCTCACATTTATCTAAATTAAACTCCATCTGCCACTCCTTAGTCCATTGGCCTATCTGATCAAGATCCTGTTGTACACTAAGGTAACATTCTTCGTGGTCCACCACACCTCCAATTTTGGTGTTATCTCCAAACTTACTAACTCTACCTCCTATGTTCATATCCAAATCATTCATTTAAATGACAAAAAAAACAGTGGACCCAGCACCGATCCTTGTGGTATTCCACTGGTCATAGTTCTTCAGTCTGAAAAGCAACCCCCCCAACTCTTAAACAAAAAGTGTAAACAGAAAAAAACTAAGACCTTCCCCATCCCATCACCGCCCCCATCAGATACTCCCAGGACAGGAACAGTGCCAGATGAAACACAGAGCAAAGCCCACTCTGCTCTTCGGAAACAGAAAATAAAGCTGCCATGATTTTGTTAAACAAAAGTAAAGATGCTATTATTCTGGGGAGAAACAAAAATGGATAAACAAGCAAAAATGGCTTGACCTTGACTCTCTCCCCAGCAACTTCTTTTGGGCAGGGACCACAGGGAAGCAAAATAAAAGTACTCTCAAGCAAAAGCAAAGAAAACAAATAATTAAACAAACAAATAACCAAATGAAATAAATAACTCCCCTCTGCCTCGTCTCCGTCAGACTTTCCTGGGACAGGGACAACAATGTTTTAAAATCAAGAGGAAGTTTCCCTGCTCATTTTAGCTAAAGATAAAATTTCTGTCAGACCGATCCTCATCAAGCAAGTCTAAGACAGGGACAGTACGGGGCTAAAATAGAAGCCACTTGGCTTTTTCAAAGGGTCCAAGATTGGAACAGAGGGAAAGTAAGCTGTCTTCCTGGGGCACCAAAACGAAAACTTATACTACTCAGACAATTTACTAAATCAGAATATCATTATCCAGGCTGATGATGCACTCCAGCTCCCTGGCACCCAATGGTCTCGATTGGCCTGGACCGTGCCAGTTAACAAAGCATGCTCTCTGTCTAGACATAACTGCAGATGAGGGGCAGACAGTCAGGAATAATGAACCCCTCTTTGGCCTGCTGCAAGGACCTGTTGATGGTCATCTTGGCCGGGAAATGCAACCCTCCACCTCTGTCTTTTACCTTCGAGCCAGTTCAGTATCCACATAGCAAGTTCTCCCTGTATTTTGTGTGATCTAACCTTGCTAACCAGTCTACCATGAGGCATCTTGTTGAACACCTTGCTGAAGTCCATATAGATCACATCCCCCTCTCTGCCCTCATCAATCCTCTTTGTTACTTCTTCAAAAATCTCAATCAAGTTAGTGAGACATGACTTTCCACACACAAATCCATGTTAACTATCCCTAATCAGTCCTTGCTTTTCCATATACATGTAAATCCTGTCCCTCGGGATTCCTTCCAACACCTTGCCCACCACTGATGTCAGACTCACCGGTCTGTAGTTCCCTGGCTTTTCTTTACCACCTTTCTTAAATAGTGGCATCATGTTAGCCAACCTCCAGTCTTCTGGACCTCACCTCTGGCTATCGATGATATAAATATGTCGACAAGGGACCCACTGGTCACTTCCCTAGCTTCCTACAGAGTTCTCGTGAAGGTTTCATTTTTAATATTCTTGTGAGGATTTAAGTTTTGATGGACTGTGAACAAATAGATCAATTTTCAAAGTTCTTAGATATCTGGATAGGTTTTTAAAAAGTCACTGAAATTTTTTGAGCATTGTAACATTTATCCTCAAGGCACTTCTGGTAGGTCACATTTACTGGAGACTATCAGGTCTCAGTTTTTGACTTGGATATTCTTTTGGTGTCATTGAAGAGAGCCTACTGGAGAATAGGAACTTCCAGGTTCAGCTCTCCTGTTTACTAAAAAATCCTTGTTGTGAGTCAACTGTGAAACCTGATTCTGTCACTCCGCGAGAGGACAAAGACTTCTCAGTACTGTTTCCTGAGCACGCTGTCTTCTCCAAGGCCCCAGAGACAACTGTATGTAATTAGAAACTAAACTGCATGTGGTAGAGCACCAAACTTTGACGGCCATCTGCTCAATCTATATCTTATCCATTTTGCCTTCAAGAACTTTGGCCCCAAGAAGTTTTTATTAAAGTAAATGTATGCAGAAAAATCTGTTTGCAGAGAAATCTCCTCCAACCTTGGTCATAACTGTGCTAAGGCTTGTGTCCAAGAGACAGGCTGACTGGCAGTATAACTTCTATATAATTCTCAAATGCTGGACAGATCAAAAGAGGTTACTAAAGGCAGTGCTTTGACCTGCTGGTACTAGAGATGTGACTCAGATCAAATCACACACTTGCTTCTGTGCTTCATTTGTACACACAAATACATAGCACTAGAATTAATGTCCAACACACACATTTGTGGCACTTCTGGGATTAACTACAGGTGGATATTTAAAAAGTGGGTTGATCTTCCCAACCTCTCGTATTTTGATCGATACTGTTCTGGTTCAACATCAACAAAAAACCCCAAATGCTGACAAGTGAGTATCCTTTCAGTGTGCCTTTACACTGGAGAATATACCTACTACATCATTAGGATCTAAAATCTCTAAATGGAAATAGAGAAGTGGAAAAGAATGAATTAACTCATGCAACATATTTGACTTTACTAATAGAACTTCATGCCAGACGTTTTCTTGATGAACAAAGGCAGTTTTTTTTTGTTAATGGTAGCAAAAACTAATTGCTAATTTAAAAAAAAATCTTGTTTGGGTGTGACATCATGTTCTCAGGGCACCATTTCTGACCAACATTGCAAACTGCTATATCAGCAACTCCCTTTCCATTTTTCTATGCCAACAGTCACAGGATAATTGCAGGCTCTGAGCAGTAGTGACTCCATGAAGTGAGGTTCTGAAGTTCCTCGCTGAACTCCACCACTACCTTAATACTTAAGAACATGTTGGGGGGAAGGGGGGGTAGTGAAAATTGCAGAGGCAATGTCTATAATTGTACAGTTTTCCCAATCATTCGGATAATTTCAAATATTACACACATTTTCAAAAAAAGGTTATTAACTTCAGCTCAGGAATTGCAGACAAGATATTTTAACTTCAACGGGGATATGTCTGGGCACATTTATTTGGGAAAAGATTAATGCTTACATGGAAACTGGAGATTATTCTGTAAGAACCGGTATAGATTATTTAAGCATTTGTTTTCATTAGCCATTCTGGAATCATCTTCCCTCCATATAACTAACCAAGTTTCCATTTCCACGGAAGATCAATGGGAATGAAGATCGGGCAGATTCTCTAGTGAGGTCCTGAATTTTAAAAGCAGTTTTGGCATCCGGGCACAAATGACAAATTTAATTCATGATTATTAACTGGGCCATGAGGAATTGTCGTGTGATCAAATCATTCACTGAATCTAGAGTTTATTAGAAAGTCATGTCAAACTCTAATTTCTGCTGAAGCTGCAGGATCAATGCTCAGGCAGCCATCTGAAAAAGCAGATGTGATTGTATGCTAACTGAGTGAAGCCACATTTTTATTGACAATCAGTGTAAAGGCTGTGATGTTCTGCAGGTGATAATTATTCAGAAACAGTTACAACAAAAGGTTACAATGGTGGTGGACCAATAAACTCAAAACGTGATGAAAAGGCACTAAGAGGTTTTTGTTGAGCCAGCAATCGTCAAGAGGAGCAATACCTGAATGTGCACTCTTTTGAAAGACTGATGCCTTGACTGAGAAACAGCCCCCAAGTCAGGCACTGACTGAGAAACAGGCCCCAATCCCAGCACACGCTGAGAAACAGCTCACCCTAGCCCGAGCACAGGCTGAGAAACAGCACCCCGCTCCCCTG
Organism: Rhincodon typus; assembly: GCF_021869965.1. Taxonomy (NCBI): domain Eukaryota; kingdom Metazoa; phylum Chordata; class Chondrichthyes; order Orectolobiformes; family Rhincodontidae; genus Rhincodon; species Rhincodon typus. The sequence continues at coordinate 20,817,232 of NC_063366.1, read as the reverse complement.
TCCCCAGTCTGAGCACAAACTGAGAAAACAGCCACAGTGAGTATGCCTTTGATCAAATTGACCATCAACAAATGAAAATTTTGGCAAAATCACTTACCAACATTTTTCTTTATATTTGGGATGCTGTAATAGACAGGAGAAATGCTGATTTACAGACTGATTTACATTTCATAATATCAACATTATCTTTATCTCTTATCCCTTACTGCCCTCTGCTTTCTGCACTGATCTCTGCTCTGAGCTCAGTCTCCAATACCCAGTCTCACTTGTCCTGTATAACTGACAGCATCTGACGGAAGCAATGACTGAGAAACAGCTCCCAGCCTGAGCACTGACTGAGAAACATTGGCTTATCGAGTTATAGAGTCATACAGCATGGAAACAGACCTTTTGGGCCAACTTGTCTACCCCTCAACCTCCTACGCTCCAGTGAAAGAAGATCCAGTCTATCTAACCTCTCCTTACAGAGGAGAAGCGGATGGAAGAGGAGCGAGCGGGCGGAGGAGGGAGGATGGAGAGGAGGAGGAGGGAAGAGTATTGAGGGGCCAAAGTGGGGAGAAGTGAGGGTGGAAGGAGGAGGAGAAGAACAGGGAAGAGAAGGGAATGGGAGGAGGGGTTGATGAGGGAGGAGGACGGGGTAAGAGGGAAGGGGGAGAAGAAGAGGGAGGAGGAGAAGAGGCCAAAGAGGAGGATGAGGAGAAGGCAAAGGTGGTGAGAAGGGATAGAAGTGGAGAAGGAGGAGTTAGAGGAGAAGAGGTGAAAGTGGAAGGGGACGAAGGGAATAGGAGGGAGCGTCTAGTCCCAGTCAGTGTACCCAAACCGCTCCCGCCCCAGCCCGTTCTTTTTCAGTGATTTAATTTATCACCTCTTTTCATTGCCCTTTTATGTAATGCAAATCCCACAAAGAGCGTTGAAGATAAGGTAGCAAGCGCAATTATGACGATCCAGGATAACCACGAGAGAGAGAGAGAGTAGGAAGAAAGAGAAAACCAGTCAGATGCCTGAGAACAAGATCAACCAAACCCACTGTTACACCCTTTGTCTGGGTTAGATCATCTCCTCCATCCACCGTCACACCCCATCCCTCCATCACTGCCTCTCCCTCATCTCTCACCTCCTTCATTGGCTGTTCCTCTGTTACACCCTGTCTCTTAATCTCCAAGACACCATCGAATTACATAGATTCCATAGAATCCCTACTGTGTGGAAACAGGCCATTCAGCCCAACAAATCCACACCGGTCCTCAAAAAGCATCCCACCCAGACCCAAGCCCCTACTCTTTCCCTGTAATGCTACATTTCCCATGGCTAATGCACCTAATCTACACATTGCTGAACACTGTGGGCAGTTTAGCATGGCCAATCCACCTAACTTGCACATCTTTGGACTGTGGAAGGAAACCTGAGCACCCAGCAGAAACCCACACAGACACAGGGAGAATGTGCAAACTCCACACGGACAGGTGCCCGAGGGTGGACCATCACCACGAGATGCCTGCTGTTGCTGGATGGCAGCTGACCAGCCTGTATTAGTCTATTGTCACCAGTTGTGGCCTATTGGGTCACAAGGAGCCTGTTTCAATCAGAGTTTCCTTGGGATTTTACATTCCTCTACAATCAGGTTCAAGCCCTTTCCCGCAGTTTGCTGTGTATCTGTGAAGATTTTCTCCCACTGTGACAGACATGCAATCAGGATGTGAGCCTCCTGTCTCTCCTTCAGGATCACATTGTTAATGATACAAGTGTACTTGTTGGTGGACTGCTTGGGGATCTCGATGAAGCTGCTGACCGTAAGCAGTTCCTGAGTGTCCGGCTGTACGTGGTTTGCTGCTGGGCCGTCACGTTCTCTCCATCTCCATTCACCCACAGGATGGGCGGCTGTGGGTACCACCCTTCGGATATGCAGCCCAGCCTGGTGCCATTGTTCACATAACCCTCCATCTCGATCCAGGGCTGGCGGCTTGTACCTTCAATCACAGAGATATCAGGAACGGGAGTAGGCTGCAAAGCCCATCGTGGCCTCCCTATGCCACTTGGTCGGATCTCAGTTCATCTTAATTTTAGTGAGCAATTCTGTATTCATGCTTAAGGAAATTAGCACAGTATGGGAGTTGGAGAGAAGAGGGGAATCTTTTGTTCAGTCTGTGGTTTGTTGCCAGGCTATGAGTTTGGGTCCAAGTCAAACTGGTTGAGCAGAAGGTAAAGACAAAGACAATTTCCTGGCTTAGTCTGCAGTATAGTACTGTCATACTAAATGCTATTGTACACAGTAATTAACAATAAACCAGTCTCCTGCATCTCCTTCAGGACCCTGTTTACCTCAGGGTTTTGAAGAATTATTTCTATGCATGTAAACAATACTTCAGACAACCCTGAGCCGCCAACAGACCTGAAAACTGAAACTAACACTATTGTGTTGATTAAGGAGGGGACACAAAGAAATAGAATTCAAACTCAAATATTGTTCAACTATGTAAAGACTATCTTGTTTTGTTATTTTTAATTGTGGTCTTAAATGAGAAAAGTAGTGTTAGATGTCGTAGTAGTAGTAAAAGTAGTAGCCAAAGATGACTATGTATTTTTTAAGGCAATTTTTCCATTGTGTCTGGTGACAAGAGCAATGGCTAAACAAAACTCATCACCAGAGATCATAGTAACACCTCAAGCAAGTGTTAGGATAGCTGAAACACTTACTCTTAAAAAAAAGTAGTTCAGAAGAAGTGCTTGACATGTCTTTGCTAACTGAGGCTCAGGAAGCAGATCTAAAGCTACAAAAATTAGCCAGCTCACACTGAAGCTGAGGTTGAAGAGGTTGCATCGTGTAACTATATTAATACTGGAATTCTGATGAGGAAGTGGAGACATCCTCATGGACTTGCAGATGAAGACTGGACTGTTGTCCGTCAAAGAGTGGTACCACCCAGATATTGTAAGGAAATTGTGAGTAATATGTGAGGTTCCCATGGTGCATCGAAGAACAAAACATGGGAATTGATATACAGGTCTTTGAGATGGCCATGACTTCATTAAAATGTAGTAAAGCTCTGTAAAACATGTCATATATGTCAGGTACTACAATAACATCAGATGTCAAGCCAGCACCTTTATTACCACAGATTCCCTAAATGAATCTACTGGATTTTGGTCATTTGAATCAATTTATGTTTATAAGATTAGACATCTGTTAAAATTGATTGGGTAGATTATTGAATGATAAGAGGCAATTTTTTAATGTTAGGTTATGGGTCGATTCTTTTTAGAATGACTCACAGGAATATGAAGGATAGCACAGGAACATTTAGAAGTTTTACAGGTAAACATGAGAGAATGGGCAGATAAACATTCAATAAGTAGAATGTTTCAAGTGGGAGATGAAGTATTGGTATTGTTATCTTCATAAAGCAAACCCCTGAAAGCAAAACTCAGTGGTCCATATAACGTAGTTATGAGGGTTAGTAAAGTGATCTATTTGATAAATATTGCTGATTGTAGGAAGAAGAATCGATTATGTCACAAATATTTTGACACAGTATTATCGTAGGGAAGAGGATCAGGAGGATCAAGAGTGATAGGTGGTAGGGGTAGTGGAAAATGGCAGAGATAATACGAGTGAGGTAGAAAGAAAGGTAGACAATTCTCAAAGCAAGCTCACACAAATACTGGTTCAGTTAGACTCTGTTCTCATTGTTTAGAGAAAGGACACCAGGAGGAAATTGTAAGAATACTGAGAAAGTATGCAGGATCTGTAGTGATCACCTATGTTGGTGACACAATGGAGAGTCAGGATCAGTGAGCTACCCCCCAGGCTTCTGAAAGAGATAGCTGAGGAAATTCTGGAAGTATTGGTGGTGATCTTTCAGGAACCATTGGAGTCAGGAGGATTACTGAAGACTGCAAAATGGTGAATGCAGCACCCCTGTTTAAGAAAGGAGGGAGGTAGGATTGGGGACCACTCAGACATGTACAGTGAAATGTGGCGGAGTCAGCAAGGCTTTGTCAAAGGGAGGTCAAATATGTTAGAATTCTTTGAGGACGTAGTAAACAAGTTAGACAATGGAGAGCCAGTGAACATGATCAATTTGGATTTCCAGAAGGCCTTCGACAAGGTGCCTAACAGGAGGCTGCTAAGTTAATTAAGAGCCCTTGATATTTGGGGCAAAGTACTGACGTGGATAAAAGGATTGGCTGAAGGCAGAGATTGGAGAAAGAGGTCTTTTTCAGGATGGCAGCTGGTGACGAGTCGAGTTCCGCATCAGTGTTGGGACCACAGTTATTCACATTATATATGAATGATCTGGATGCAGGAACTGAGGACATTGTTGCTAGGTTTGAAGATGACACAAGGGTAGGTGGAGGGACAGGTAGTGTTGAGGAAGCGGGAGGCTGTAAAAGGATTTAGACAGGCTAGGAGAGTAGGCAAAGAAGTAGCAAATGAAACATAAATATGGGAAACTAATGTTATGCATTTTGATAGGAAGAATAAGATAAAGAACAAGAAATAGTACAGCACAGGAACAGGCCCTTTGTTGCACCGACACATGCCTCTCTAAAAGAAAAATGTTTGCTGCTATGTGGCCTGTATCCCTCTATTCCCTACCTATTCATATATCTGTCAAGATATATGTTGCTATTGTATTCACCTTGATCACTTCCTCTGACACGACATTCCAGGCACTTACAACTCTCTGTGTTTCTCACATTTCCTTTTAACTTAGCCTTTTTTGCTTTAATCCTATGTCCTCTTGTAATTGGCATTTCTACCCTGCAAAAAAAAAAAGACTCTGATTATCCATTGTATCCAGGCCGCTCAAAATTTTGCAAAGTTCTATCAGGTCGCTTCTCATCCTTCGACATTCATGTGAAAACAAACCAAATTTGCCCAATCTATCCTCATAGCTAATACGATCCAAACCAGGCAACATCCTGGTAAACCATTTCTGAAGCCTTTCCAAATCCTCCACAACTGTTAGTGGTATGGCAACTAGAACTGTACACAATATTCCAAATGTCCTAAGTACAATATGATATGCCAGTTTTTATATTCTACGCCTGACTGATGCAAGCAGTGCCTTCTTGCTCACCTTATCCATTTGTATTGCCACTTTCAGGGAATTGTGGATCTGTGTGCCTAGCTCTCTCTATGTGTTGATGCTACTAAGCATTTTGCCATTTACAGGTTACTTGCCTGCTGCATTAGATCTCCAAAGATGCATCACCTCACATTTGTCTGGATTAAACTCCATCTGCCATTTCTCTGACCAAGTCTCCAACCTATCTCTATCCTGCTGCACACTTTGGCAATCCTCCTCACTATCTGCAGCTATCTCCTCCTTCCCCTCCCACCCCACCAAGCCATCATCCCCTGCCACTGCACCTGACCTGACTCAGCCCACCACTGCGCCTGACCAAATCCCCCACACCCTTCCCACCAGACCCGAATCACCCACACATTCCTCCACCAACAGATCTGATTGTTCCCACACTCTCTGACCAATCCTATACATTGCATTACTTACCTTGCCACCTCAAACCCTGGCGATGTACCCATTTGACACACTACTTACCTCGTTTTCTAACCCATCCCCAGTTGGTATCCTACTTACCAGGTACCCATAACCCCTTTTCAGCTAACACCCTACTTACCCGGCATCCTATTATCATGGCACCCTATTCCTTACTCATCTGGCAATCAGGCATCCTATCCCTGTCAGGCTACTCCTTCCCAAGTTAGTCCTCTTCCTAGCCAGCATTCTACTTACCTATATCTCTTACCCATTTATCACCCTCCCCTCCCAGAACCCTGATATCACACTTACCGTATGCATTATAGTTTGACAGCAACAATCAAAATGGCTATCTAGACCTTTAAATGTCAGAACGTTGTGAAAGGGGAATGTGGTTTACCTTCCTCTGATAGTTCTATTTTATGACAGAACCATCTGACTGGGAGAATGGCTCTGTATTTCTGACGAAGCCCAAGTGGAATTTCCTCTCAGAAATGCAGAGCTACCTTCTTTTATAAAAATGAAGGCCTGGAATTGCAATCAGCATGAAATTACCACTCCTCAGAAAATCCAGCCTGATGTCTCACATTGCTGAATGCATGCCAGCATAACTACTGGGAAATTGGACAAGCTCCAGTCAGCTCGTGCAGAACCAACTAACTGCTCAACTGACAATATGAAGATGACCAAAATCACCCAACTTAATAGCTGCAATGGTTCACAAGATTCATTACTGACCAGCCAAAGAGTGAATCCTTCATGCTCACCTCTCAATTTTAATCCATGTATTGGTATTATGTTTTATTCTCTTTTCTCACATTGTATTAGCTAATTAACTCACTCACTCTAATTCAAATAGGTCTGCTTAAATTTCTTTCAAAAACAAAAATATATTTGGGCTGGGAAAAGATAACAAGGGAAGGGAGTCCTTTCAATTTAACGTTATTGCAAGTAATCGAGGGGTAGATGAATAATGAAGATGAATGAGATAGTAGGAGCTGCCAATGCTGGAGTCAGAGATAATACAGTGTGGACCTGGAGGAACACAGCAGGCCAGGCAGCATCAGAGGAGCAGGAAAGTTGATGTTTTCATTCGTTCCCTTGTTCAGAAATGGGGAAGGCAGCTCCGAAATAAATAGAGAGAGGAGGAACGGGGCTGGGGAAGGTTGGTGTGATGGTGATAGGCGAGTGCAGGTAGGCAGCTGTGGGGATTGGTCAGTGAGGTGGGTGGAGCAGTTATGTGGGAGAGAAGATGGACGGGTTGTGCCAGGTTAAGGAGGCAGAGATGAGAGGGAGGGTTGGTCATGGGATGAGGCCGGGGATAGGGAGATTTTGAAACTGGTGAAATCCACATTGACACCATTGGGTTGTAGGCTCCTGAGGTGGAATATGAAGTGCTGCTCCTCCAGTTTCCTGGTGGTGTTGTTGTGACACTGGAGGAGGCCAAGAATGGACATGTCGTCCAGTGAGTGGGAGGGGGAGTTGAAATGGTTAGCGACGGAAGGTGTTGTCGTTTGTTGCGAACAGAGCGCAGATGGTCTACAAAAACGGCCTTCGAGCCATCACTTGGTCTCACCGATGTAGAGGAGGCCACATCGGGAGCAGCGGATGCAATAGACTACATTAGTAGATGTGCAGGTGAATCTCTGTCTGATCTGAAAGGTTTGTTTGGTTCCTTGGTTGGAGGTGAGGCTGGAGGTGTAGGGGCAGGTGTAGCACTTCCTGCGATTGCATGGAAAGGTACCGTGGTGGGGTTAGTGGGAAGTGTGGAGCAGATGAGGGAGTCACGGAGAGAGCGGTCCCAACAGAAGGCAGATAGGGGTGGAGAACGAAATATATCTTTGGTTGTGGGGTCGGATTGCAGGTGGTGAAAGCGGCGGAGAATGATACATTGAATACGGAGGTTACTGGGGTGATATGTGAGGTCAAGGGAGATTCTGTCTTTGTTTTTGTTGCAGGGAGGGGACGTGAGAGCAAAGGTGCGGGAAATGCAAGAGATGCAGTCAAGAGCATTTTCGACCACTGAAGGGGGGAAAATTGTGGTCCTTGAAATAAGAGGACATCTGGGATGTTCGGGAGTGGAATGCCCCATCTTGGGAGTAGATGTGGTGTAATTGGGAGTAGGGGATCGCAATTTTGCAGGAAGGTGGGTGAGAGGAGGTGTAGTTTAGGTAGCTGTGGGAGTCGGTGGGCTTGAAGTAGATGTCATGTTTCGCCCAGAAACACAATATTTGGAGTTATACCATCCAGAATAGTAACAAATTGGGGACTTTCATCTGGGGGCTGTTCTTAACAGAACCCCAAGTTTCCAAAAGCCTCTAATAATACATCACGACCATTTATCACAGGTAACAAAAAGATTTAAAGCTGGAAGACACTCATGAGTCATTTCATATTTGGCAACATGCAAATTACTTTTGGTGGAAACTGAAAGAATTAAATTAATTCAGGATAATCAAAGAATGTTGAAGGCAATTTGTGACTGGACTGGTAATCATGCCTGGGGTTAAAACTTTAGGTCAATCGTTCCTCGTAAAATCTTAATCCCAAAGGTGAAAAACTCATAGAAGTATCAAAGTTGATCCCCAAAATCCTGGAAATAAACATAGAAACAGAGAAAATAGGTGCAGGAGTAGACCATTTGGTTCTTCGAGCCTACACCAATACAATCATGGGTGATCATGCAATCTCAGCATCCCATTCCCGCTTTCTCCCCATACCCCTTGATTCCTTTAGCCGTAACGGCCACGTCCAGCTTCCTCTTGAGTCTATCTAATGAACTGGAGAGAATTCCACAGGTTCACAACTCTGACTGAAGAAATTCTTCATCTCAGTCCTGAATGGCTTCCCCCTTATTCTTGTTCTGGACTTCCCCAATATTGGGAGCATTCTTCCATATCTAGCCTGTCCATCCCATCAGGATTTTATATGTTTCTATGAGAACCCCTCTTGTTCTTCTACGTTTCATCGAATATGAGCCCAGTCAATCCAATCTTTCATCATATGCCAGTCCTACTATCCCAGGAATCAGTCTGGTGAACCTTTGCTGGACTCGCTCAACGGCAAGAATGTCTTTTCTCAGACTAGGAGACCAAAACTGCACACAATGCTTAACATGTGACCTCTGCAAGGCCCTGTATAACGGCAACAAGGCATCCTTACTCTGATACTCAAATCCTGTCACTATGAAGGCCAGCATGCCATTAGCTTTCCTCATTGGCTGCTGTACTTGCATGCCAACCTTCAGTGACTGTTTCACCATGACACCCAGGTCTCGTTGCACCTCACCTGTTCCTAAACTGCCACCACACAGATAATAATCTACCTTCACGTTTTTGTGATCAAAGTGGATGACCTCACATTTATCCACATTATATTGCATTTGTCAAGTACTTGCCCATTCAGCCAGTCTGTGCAAGTCACCCTGTAGCCTCTTAGCATCCTTCTCACAGCAGACACTGCCACCCAGGTTAGTGTCATCTGCATGTTTGGAGATATTGCATTCAATTCCTTCATCCAAATCTTTAATGTATATTGTAAATAGCTGAGGTCCCAGCAATGAACCCTCGGCACCCCGCTTGTCACTGCTTACCACTTTGAAAAGGACCCATTTACTCCAACTCTCTGGCCGATAGGAAGCAATCAGTTCTCTATCCACGTCAGTACATTACCTCTGATTTTACGAGCTTTAATTTTCCTTACTAATCTCTTGTGTGGAACATTGTCAAAAGCCTTTTGAAAGCCCAGATACACATCTACTAATTCACCATTATCTACCCTACTGATCACATACTCAAAAAATTCCACAAGATTTGTCAAGCATGATTTCCCTTTAGTGAATCCTTGCTGACAAGGACTGATTCTGTCCCTGCTTTCCAAATGCTCAGTATTACATCCTTGATGATTGACTTCAGCATTTTCCCCACCACTGAGGTCAGGCTAACTGGCCTATAGTTCCCCACTTTCTCTCCCTCCTTTTTTAAAGAGTGAAGTTACATTAGCTACCCTCCAGTCCATTGCTACTCTTCCAGATTGTACAGAATACTGGAAAATGATCACCAATGCATCTGTTGTTTCTAGGACCACTTCCTGAAGTACTCTGGGATGCAGAGCATCCGGTATAAGGATGACCCCTTTTCAAAACAAAGAGGGAATTTGATTCAACCAGTCACTGTTCAATGAATTGTTAATATTTCGATACTAAGAGACATAAAAACACCAAAAACTTACAAAAACATTCCTCAGGTTCCATAGTGTGGGAAGCAGGGAAACTGATCCAGAGATAGGAGCCAGAGTAAGCCATTTGATCCTCACGCCTGTTCCAATATTCCATGGAATTCTCAACCTCAGAGGGTGGATGCAAACAGTCATTGAATGTTCAACTCAGGCCAATGTTTTAAGGAAATAAAGGGAAGTTCAATTGCATGCAAGAGCAGACCAGGCTTGAGGAGCTAAGTGGTCTTCTTTCATTCATACTCTTATGTGCTTATGTAGAAAGTCCCAAAGATTCACAACACTGAGTGAAATATCTTTTCATCTTAGTGTTTGATGATCAACCCCTTCTCCTTAGCCAGCCTGCCTCTTTCCCCTCTCCTCTCCCATCTGTGTGAGATTCCTCAGCCAATGAAATTCAACCTCTCCTCATCAATGTGTAATAATTTGGGTTCTGTCACAGTCAATGTTTCTCCATCACCTCATTAAATTTGTCATCAAGGAAGTCAAGAATAGTGTTTCCAAAATGATCACTGACCTGTCACATCCAGGGTCACTTTGCTATTGTTGTGCTTGTCGTTAGATGCCATGAAGCACTTGTACTGTCCCCTGTCAGAGACCCTGACATCCTTGAGCCTGAACGAAAGATTCCCCTGTGCCACTTCATTGAAAAACATCTCAGTCCGCCCTCTGTAGGCTGAAGGCTGAAATGTTAGGTCGTCTGCTCCGTCTTTGTACATGTGGACAGGCAAGTTGTAGCCATATTCCATGTTAATCCAGCGGACTTCCATATTCTCTGGGATTGCAGCCGTGACCAGCACGCAATCCAGGACCACGTCGCCCCCAACAACCCCCACGATGGGGTCAAATGGGCCTGTCACCTATAAATTTGCTGCTGTTTCTGGAACAACCAGCAAAGAGAGAGAGCTAGAGAATCAGATCCATCAATCTGCAAAAAGGCCATGAATAAGAAGAGAGAAAGAGGGAGGCAGACAGACAGAGAGAATGATAGAAAGACAAAATGACAAAGAGAGAGAGATAGGGAGAGGAAGAGGTGGAGAGGCACTAGAGAGAGAGAGAACTAAGAAAATAATTTACATTTCCCACAGTACTGACCATCTGACAGTGGAGCATTTCCTCAGTACCAACCTAGGTTACTTATTCACACCCTTAGTGTAGGATTTGCTGAGATGAATACAGCTCCACCAATATACAAGAAGCTTGACATTATCTAAGACAAAGCGGCCCACTAGTTCATTACCCCATCCACCACATTTAATATTCACTGGCTCTACTAGCAGTGCACATTAGTAAGAACATGTATCTTCTACAAAATTCAATGTAGCAACTCACCAAGGCATCTTTGACAGCTCCAAATCCGTGACCTCTGCCAGCTGGAAGGACTAAGGTAACAGATACATGGGAACACCACCACCTGCAAGTTCCCCTCCAAGCCACTTATCATACTGCCTTGGAAATATATTGCCATTTCTTCAATATTGATGGATCGTAATGCGGAAAGTCCCTCTCTAATCTCACTCTGAGTGTCCCTACATCTTGCATAGGGCTCAGTTAACTCAGTTGGCTAGACAGCTGGAGTAACAGCAACAGTGCAGGTTCAGTTCCCATCCTGGCTGAGGTTACCATGAAGGTCCTTCCTTCTCAATCTGACCCCTCAGCTGAGCTGTAGTGAGCCGCAGGTTAAACCACCACCATTTATCTAATAGCAGCCCTCTGGCACTACAGCAACTTTACTCACATCATGCAGTGGTTCAAGAAGGCAGCTCGCCGCCACCTCTTCTCGACAATTAGGGATGTTAAAAATGCTGGCCTCGCCAGTGAGGTCCACATCCCAAGAATTAAAAATCCTGTCTCTTAACTCAGTGTTTGATGAGCTACCACTTTCACCAGACAGAAAGAAAAAAACTTGTATTAGTTATTAACAACAAAACAAAAACAAAGTTGCTGGAAAAGCACAGCAGGTCTGGCAGCATCTGTGAAGGGAAA
>NC_063366.1:20786225-20805109 GCF_021869965.1 Rhincodon typus | reverse complement strand
AAGATAGAGTTAACGTTTCGGGTCCGGTGACCCTTCCTCAGAACCTTTTTGGATGGGTCACTGGACCCAAAACGTTAACTTTGTTTTTTCCTTCACAGATGCTGCCAGACCTGCTGTGCTTTTCCAGCAACTTTGTTTTTGTTCCTGATTTATAGCATCTGCAGTTCTTTTGGTTCATATTAGTTGATACTTATGAAATTTTGTTTTCCTACCATGGAAGATCCAAACAAGAATATGGAGCAGGAGAAACATTCTGGAAATTCAGAAATTCGGTTTCAACATATTCAGAAAATGATGAGTTGCAACTAACTGAAATAATATTAGAGAGTTTACATTTCACACACACTACGTATGAAACAACACAAGCGAGCATTCCAGCTTCAGTAATTGAAATGTACATGAATGTATATCCACATGTACTGACAAATATATACAAACATGTAGATTTACATATATTTACATTACAGTCTTGTCCAAAATTTCACGTCATATTCCTCATTGTACTTATACAATGATTTATAAATGTCTACATCTTACAGAATAGCTACATTATAATTAGAAACATTTCAAAGGATGGACTAATTAACCATGGTTAACAAAAAATGTTACAGGTCGTATTAAACGTAAAGGAAAAATCATGCAACAGTGCAAAGATAAATGACATATCAGAACATATTTTGACATTTTTTCACCACAATTATTTAGGAAGGTAACATTAGAGAATGAGAGAAAGCTAGCCAGAAACAAAACCAGAAAGTAAGAGCTTTGAAAATATTTAAAGGATAGTTCACAACGTGAGTGTTGGTTCTATCGAAAGTGACTGCACGGTTAAGAATGGAGAATCTGAAATTGCACGTTAATTTAACAAGTATTTTTCAAGAGTCTTCATTACAGAGGAGACAAGTAACATTCTCAAAGCAGAAACCAATCAAGAATTGGAGGGAAACACACAGTCAAGTGAGATAAGTGGTACTGAATAATTGTTGGAGGTGCAGGCTGGCAACTGCCTGATCATAATGGACTCCATCTTAGAGTCCTAACAGAAGTGGCTAGTGAGATAACTGTACATTAGTTTTAATTTTCAAAAGCTCCCTTGATATAAGGATGGTGTTATTCATTTGGAAGACAGCAAATTTACTCAAAAAGTGAGGGAAACAAAAAGTGGTATGCTGTAGGCCAGTTAGTCTAACATGTGTCATTGGGAAAATGTTAGACGTTATCCTTAAAGAACTTATAGCACAGCACTTTGATAATTTCACAGCAGTCACGCAGCGTCAACATGAATTTGTGAAAGAGAAATTGTGTTTGTCAAATCTGTTGGATGTTCTTTAAGAAGGTAATATGTACTATTGATAAAAGGGAAACCTGTGGATGTACCGTCTTTAGATTTTCAGGAGGCATTTAAAGGCATCAGATCAAAGATTATTGCAGAAAATAAAAGCTGATAGTGGAAGGATTAGAATATTGGCATGGATAGAAAATTGGCTGGCTAACAGGGAGCAAGTGGAGGCCTAAATGGGTCTTTTTCATGTTGGCAAGATTAACAAATAGTTAGGATAGGATTACAGAATGGTTACTATGTAGGAGTAGGTGTTCTTCCGTTTCTTTCTTCCAAGTGTGTTAATCTAGCTTCCCGATAAATACATCGAGACTATTCAGTAAATTCCATATTCTCACCACTCTCTGGCTGAGGATGTTTCTGCTGAATTCCCCATTGGATTTATTAGTGACTGTCTTATATTTATAAATCCATGTTATTCGTACAAGTGATAACACCTCTGCTATATTAATCCTGTCAAATCCCTTCATAACACTGATTGTGTCTATTTAAAACACTCATATTTACATAGCGCCTTTGAAGACATCCCAAAGCATTTTACAGACAGTGAAGTATTTCTGAAGTTTAATCGATGTTGCAATGTAGGTAAAGCAACAATCTGCATAGCAAGCTCCCAGAAACACGATGTGACTAGATCGTCTAAATGCTATAATGCTGATTGAGGGATTAATATTGACCAAGACACATGCAGGTATTGCATTTTAGGTCTGACGAATCATGGCAGGACATACACAGTTCATGGTAGGGCCCTGGGGAGTGCTGTCCAATAGAAAGAGTTACTTACTTCCTTGATGGTGTCATCACAGGTGGAGAGGGTGGTGAAGGCAGTGTTTGGAATGCTTGCCTTCATCGGTCACAGCACTGAGTACAGGAGTTGGGATTTCATGTTACAGCTATGTGTACATTGTTAAGGCCACATTTTGAGTACTGCGTAGAATTCTTGTCACCCTGCTGTAGGAAGGATGTTCTTAAATTCAAAAGGGTACAGAAGGATTCACAAGGACATGACCGAGACTGGTGAGTGAGTTGTAAGCAGAGGCCAGATAGACGGTGTCTTTATTCCCTGGAGCATACGAGGCTGAAAAGAGGCCTTGTAGAGGTTTATAAAGTCATGAGGGGCAGAGGTAAGGTGAATAGCCAAGGTCTTTTCCCCAGGGTAGAGATGTCCGAAATTAGAGGACGTAGGTTTACGGTGAGAGGGGAAAGATTTAAAAGGGACCTAAGGGGCAACTCTTTTCACACAGAAGGTGGTGCGTGGAACAAGCTGCCGGAGGAATCTGGTAGAGGCGAGTACAATTACAACATTTAAAGACATTTGGACAGATGCATGGATAGGAAAGGTTTAGAGGGATGTGGGCCAAATGCAGAGAAATGGAACGAGCTCAGTTTGGGAAACAGAGTCGGCATTGAGTTGGGCCGAAGGGTCTGTTTCCGTGCTGCATGACTATGACCGAGAGTAACTCCCCTGCTCTTCAAAATACTTGAGGGTTTGGATTGAAGTCTCATTGGCACTCTCTCAGGACTGCACTGGAGTGTCAGTCTGTGTTTTTAAGGTGATGTCCTGGATAGGAAGCCACAATCTCCTGATGTAAAGGAGAGAGTAAAAACACATGATTCAACCTGAGATAACAAGGTGTAGAGCTGGATGAATACAGCAGGCCAAGCAACATCAGAGGAGCAGGAAAGCTGACGTTTCGGGTCTGAACCCGAGACCCGAAACGGCAGCCTTCCTGCTCCTCTGATGCTGCTTGGCCTGTTGTGTTCATCCAGCTCTACACCTTGTTATCTCAGATTCTCCAGCATCGGCAGTCCCTACTATCTCTGATTCAAGCTAACACTGGGCCAGTGACCTGCTTTCTCGAACCTGTTTATTATTCCCTATAACCTGCTCCTTTTATAACCTGGAGGGAGCTGGGCGGGTCGGAGTTGGACGGGTATGGGAGTCTCACGCACAAATTAAAAGTCCTTTTTTTCAGGATGCGTTCACTGTTGTAAAGTGGGGATTTGCTGTAAAGCGAAACTGAAGACCATCCCAGCCATGGAAAGGGAATCCGTTTGGAGCTGGGAACACCCAGATTTTCCAGCCCGACACGGGACAGACAGGTTACCATTTACCACTCCTGTCCCCGGGACCCACTCTCCCCTTCACCCAGGGTCTGTGAACCTTCATCCTCCCACAGCCCGGCCCTCCCAGTCTCCGGGCCAGGCCTCTGCTCGTTTCCGGGACTGAGTCCCCTTTCCCCCCTCGGGACTGAAATCCAGGAGACAACCATCGAGAGGGAGATTGGAGTCAATTACACTGAAACAAACAGGAGCTGAAATTATCCCAAATTCACCAATTGAAATCATCCAAAAAAAATCGGAAAGGATGACAAAATGAAGATGTGATCGGAGCCCTTCGGTTTCTGTTTGATGCCAGCTCCGCTTCTCCAATCGATAAACAACTGAGCGGAAAGTTTTAGGACATCAACCTCAAACTGTGGAAGGACACAATTAACCCAAAAGAAACTTTACACGAGCCGTTTATTCAGCTCATCTCTCCAACCCCTGCTCTCCGGCTTATTTACATCACATTCACTATGTTACAGTGAACTGTATTGACGTTCAGGGTACACGCTAACGGAAGGACGCAGGTTCGGTTTCTTCCTGTTTTCCAACTCCTGAACAGCAGCCCTGTAGGTTCCAGCACTTCATGAGCATATTCCAAATGTTGTTTCAATGCGGAGAGACGTTGCTACCTCAAGCAGTGAACGGCTCCCGTCCCCATTCCCCAACTCCAGATCCCATGGGTTTCTTACACATTTTATACATCCCGGTCACGTCATCTCTGCTGAGGAGAACATCTCCAATCTCCCTTCATAACTGAAACTCTCCAGCGCAGGCATTATCCTGGTAAATCTTCTCTCGACCCACTCCAGTGCACTTACTTTCTTCCAATAATGTGGATTCCAGAACTGCACACAATACTGTAGCTGTGGCCTAAGCAATGTTTTGTACAGATCCAGCATAACTCCCTTTCTTTTAAACTGCCTCAACTCATTAAGATGATGCAGAGGTGCTGGTGTTGGACTGGACTGAATCAAGTCAGAAGTCACACTACACCATGTAATAATCTAACAGGTTTATTTGAAATCACAAGCTTTTGGAGTGCTGCTCCTTCGTCAGGTGGAGGCCGAATAAAGGCAAGTATACATATGCCTTCTTACACACTTTATTCGCCTGTCCTGTCACTTTAAGGGACTGGTGGACATGCACACCAAGATCCCTCTGATCCTTGGTGCTTGCCAGGGTCCTACAATTCATCATGTACTCCCTTGCATTGTTTGTCCTGTCCAAGTGCATCACCTCACATTTATTTGGATTGAATTCAATTTGCCGCTAATCAGCCCACCTGACCAGCCGTCCATATCGCCTTGTACGCTAAGACTATCCTCCTCACAATTTACTACCTAACAACTTTTGTATTGTCTACAAACTTACTGATTAACCTTCTCCATTCAAGTCTAAATCATTTTTCTAAACCATAAAGAACAAGGACCCCAACACTGACTGCTGTGGGACCTGAACAGACACAGACATCCAGTCGGAAATATGTCTGTCAACTGTCAGACTTTGCTTCCTGCCACACAGCCAATTGTGGAACCAGTTAACCAATTTCCTTGGATCCATGGGCTCTTATCTTCGCTGTCAGTCTCCCACATGGGACCTTATCAAAAGCCTTGCTGATGTCCAAGGAGACTACCTTAAAAGCATTGTCCTCGTCGATACACTTCAGAAAATTCAATCAAGTTGGTCAGACATGACCTCCCCTTGACAAAACCACACTGACTGTTATTGATTAATGCTTGTCTCTCCAAGAGCAGATTAATTCTGTCTCTCAAAATTGCTTCTAATCATTTCCCCACCACTGAGGTTAGACTAACCTCATAGCCAAAGAAGTGCTCTTTCAAGGCTGATCTCAGAATGTTACAATGCAGTGAACGCTAAACCCAGTTACTGAAATGGCCCATCCCTGCCTTGTTAAGTAGTTTAAATACCAAGACATGGCCCCTTGTCCTACTACCTTTACCCTTGAAAAGACTGAACTTCAAAAAGTTTGAGTTCTGAGGAAGAGTCGCTGGGTCTGAAACATTAAGTCTGATTTCTCTCCATAGATGCTGCCAGAACCTCAGAGCTTTTCCAGCAATTTCTGTTTTTGTTTCAGAAACTTTCTATTCTTTCTCACACCAGGCTGTGGGGAAAGAAACTAAATTGATGTCTGCCACCTGGTTACATGTTAACAACTTGCATTTATACAGCACTTTTAAGATTGTTGCTCTGCAGGAGCAATTATCAAATGTTTGCCACTGATGGCTATAGGACAATGATCAGAGTTTGAGACAAAGAGGAAAGTTTAAGAAGAATCTTAAAGCAGGAGCAAGGCAGAGATTTAAAAAGAAAGAAAAGAAAGACTTGCATTTGTTGAGCACATTACAGGACCACCCAATATGTCAAAGTGCTTTGCTGCCAATTAGGTACTTTTTGAGCACAGTCAATGTTGAATTATAATCACAGCAGCCAATTTACACACAGCAAGCTGTCTCAAACAGTGATCAGATAATGACAAGGTCATCTGTTGTTTGTGACCATCGGATTGTAGAACCTTATCCTGTGGGACAGAAGATCAGGAGGAGGACATTCAGCCCATCGAGTCTCTTTGCCATTCAATGAGATCATGGTTAGCCTGATCATTCTGAACTCCACTTTCCAGCCTTATCCCCATAATCTTTGATTCCCAGCTTTGAAAATTCTGACTGACCCAGCCTTGACAGCCCTCAGTGGTAAATAATTCCACACCATCACGGAGAATGCTGGAGAAACTCAGCAGATCCAGTAGCATCAAAGGAGAGAGAAACAGAATTAAATTTCGAGTCTGAGACAACTCTTTTTCAGAGCTGTTTGTATATGTCTGGTTCGGAGGGTGTAGAAGTGTTGAATTTTCTGGTGGGTTAGAGAGGCTTCACCTGAGTCATTTTTTTTCAGTCACAGTGGCGCTAGTGTTGGGAGTCTTCTTGTAACGCGAACTGGAGTGAGAGACAGACAGGTGTTAAAATGGCCTACAGTTGTCTTTATTCGGAGAACTTGCTGTTACATCTTTGAGCTGAAGCTCGAGCTGGAACTACTAAATAGATGTGGCTTCATTTTTTTATACCTGAATGTACTAGATACAAAATACTACAGTTAGCAAATCCTCAATATAATAAATAGATAACATAGTGTGGAGCTGGAGGAACACAGCAGGCCAGGCAGCATCAGATGAACAGGAAAGCTGACGTTTCGATGAAGAAGGGTCTCAACCCGAAACATCAGCTTTCCTGCTCCTTTGATGCTGCCAGGCCTGCTGTATTCCTCCAGCTCTACACTGTATTATCTCTGACTCCAGCATCGGCTGTTCTTACTTTCTCTGATAATCAATAGATGTTTCTTTTCACAGGGTGTTCTTATTATTATTCTTTAACAACTAGTATCTGTTTCCCTGAAGGGGTTTGATTGTCCAATCGGGACAGATACTTGAAAATGACCTGTAAAGCACTTGAAACTGACCTTTGCGGTTCACTGAGATTGTTCAGTGAAATGATACAGTATGGAGCTGGAAGAACACAGCAGGCCAGGCAGTGTCAGAGGAGTAGGAAAATTTCTGAAGAAGGGTCCTG
This sequence comes from Rhincodon typus, assembly GCF_021869965.1. Lineage (NCBI taxonomy): Eukaryota > Metazoa > Chordata > Chondrichthyes > Orectolobiformes > Rhincodontidae > Rhincodon > Rhincodon typus. The sequence goes on along the minus strand of NC_063366.1, from coordinate 20,798,077 downwards.
ACCCGAAAGGTCAACTGTCCTGCTCCTCTGATGCTGCCTGGCCTGCTGCGTTCCTCCAGCTCCACACTGTGTTATCTCTGACACAAGAACCTGCAATTTTTGCTATCTCTTGTTCAGCGAAGTGTTTTACACCACGTGAAACCACTCTGCGGTTACCCCCATACCGTCATTGTGCACTGAAGTGTTTTACTATGTTAAAAAGGCCAGGCATTCTTAATCCCATTAGATCCACTTCAGTGACGCAAAATGCATTGTGGTTCTGTTAGTAGCTGCTAGAAAAATTAACCCTGATACAGTTAAAGTTCCCTGATACAATTAAGAAATAGAAACTTTAAACCTGATACAATGAAATTTCTTTTAACTCTTTCCTGCCCTGTGAGTTACTGTTGAACCCCACAGCTACCCTGCAATTTAAAAGGGCATCCAAAAAGATAGGAAGGCAAATACAATATTGACATTCATTTCAAAAGTACTGGAATACAACAGCAGAGATATACTGCTGACGCTGTGTAAGGCTCTGGCCAGACCATAGGTGGAATGTTGTGAGCAATATTGAGCCCCGTATCTAAAGAAGGAGCTGCTGGCCTTCGAGGGTGTCCAGCGGAGGTTGACAAGAGTAATCCTGAGGATGACGGGTTTGTCATATTAGGAGTGGTTGAGGACTCTGGGTCTGTACTCGAAGTTTAGAAGGATGAAGGGGAATCTCATTGAAACTTACAGAGGCCTGAATAGAGTAGAATAGAGAAGATGTTCCCACTATTAGAGAGACTGAGACCTGAGGGCTCAGACTCAGAGTGAAGGGGCAACTCTTTAGAATTGAGATGAGGAGGAGTTCCTTCAGCCAGAGGGTGGTTAATCTTTGGAACTCATTGCTGCACAATGATGTAGAGGCCATATTTAAGGCCGAGATAGATAGGTTTTTGATTAGTAAGGGGACCAGCATTATGGGAGAAGGCAGGAGAATGAGAACAGAGAAAAATATCAGCCATGATAAAATGATGGAGCTAACTCGATTGGCATATGACATCATTCTGCTCCTGTATCTTATGGTCTTATAACACAGTGTCCTTGGTCAGGAGAGGGGAAGCTGGCAATTGGAAGTATTAGTGACTGTCTGGTATTTATAACCCCTAGTCACCCACACAAGTGATAACACCTTGTTAAGCTCCTAAAAAACCTATTGAATGCCTTTATTAAAAAGACTCGAACTTACATAGTGCCTTTGATAGCAGCCCAAAGCACCTTACAGCCCAGGAAGTCTTTCAATGTTGGAGTGTGGAACACAAAGCAGCCAGTCTGTACACAACAGGCTCCAATAAACACCAAAGTGAACAGGTCGTCTAATTGTTGTGATGTTGAATGAGGGATAAATATTAGCCGTGGAATCTTTTTTTATTTGGATCGAAGTGTCATTGATTGGAGCACATTCCTAATACTGCAGAACACCCTCAGTACCGCACTGGAGTGTCAGTCTGGGTTTTTAGGGTGATGTCCTGGAATGGGACTTGAACCCACAGCCTCCTGATGTAAAGGAGACAGTAAAAGCACCCGAACCACTGCTGACACTGGGCCAGTGGCCTGCCTTCTTGGGCCTGTTCAATATTCCCAATAACCTGCCCCTTCCACAAATGCCTGAATTAAATGTCCTTTCTTTAAAAAAATGATGAGATCACTGTTGTGTAGTGGGAACTCTCGTCAACAGAATCCAGGGACAACTCTTCCAAAATTGGAGGGTGGGGTGGGGGGCTCACTCCAGGTGGTCCTGGGAACATCCAGAACCTCTTGGCCCACAAGGGGAGAGTCAGGTTGCTATTTCCAATCTCCCTGGACTGCTCTCCCTCTCTGGACCTTCCGGCCCCATTGCCTGACCCTCCCAGTCTCCAACCCAGGCCCCTGCTCGGTTCCGGATCTGAGTCCCATCCTCCGCCTGGAGCGAGTGAGAGATCCAGGTGCTTCCCGCTTGGAGGGGAGCTGAGAGGGAGGTGGTCAAAGTGAGTTACACTGAAACCGACAGGAGCTGAAATTATCCCCAAACTCACTGATTAAAATCCACCAAATTTTCAAATTGGAGAATGCTAAGATGCAGTGATCAGAGCCTCTCAGTTTCTATTTGATGTCAGCTCCGTTTCTCCAATCGACAAACAGTTGAACGGAAATTTAAGGGGGTCAAACTCAAACTACAGAAGGACGGGATTCATCCAAAAGAAGCTTTACCCGAGCCCCTTAGTCGGATCATCTTTCCAACATTCACACCCCCTTCCCCCAAACATTAAACCCTGTTATTATATGGCCCGTCAGTCCCTTGTTAACTAGTGTAAATAATGAGACTGCCCCCCTGCCCCTCCCAGTAACCCTTAAAAAGACTGAACTTCAAAACTTTCCTCTCTTCCTCACATCACACTGTGGGAAAACCCACTAAATTGATGCCTGGCACCTGGTGACACAAGAACAACTTGTATTTCTAAAGCACCTTTCAGATGACTGCTTTGCAGAAACAATTATCAAATAAACATTTCATACTGATCACCATAGGACAATGATCAGAACTTGGGAAAAGAGAAAGTTTGAAGGACTGCCTTAAAGTCGGGGAAACGCAGAGATTTTAGAGGAAGGAAATGAAAGACCTGCATTTATACAGCATCTTACAGGACCACACAATATGTCAAAGTGCTTTGCTGCCAAATAAGTACTTTTTAAGTGCAGTCCATATTGTATGATAACCACTGCAGCCAATTTACACAGCAAGTTCTCACAAACAGAAATGAGATAATAGCAATATCGTCTGTTGTTTGTGACTGTATGACTGTAGGATCTTATCCTATGAAGACTTGATAACAGCAGAAGGAGGCCATTTAGCCAATTAAGTCTGAGCAAAGAACAGTACATCACAAAAACAGGCCCTTCAGCCCACCAAGCCCACATGCCTTTCTAAACTAATTTTTGTTTTGCTTCTGTGTGGTCTGTATCCTTCTATTCATGTATTTGTCGAGATGTCTCTTAAACATTGCTATTGTATCTGCTTCTACCACCTCCTCTCACAGTGCATTCCAGGCACTTTCTGCCATCTCTGCAGAAAACCTGCCTCTCACATCTCCTTTTAACTTTACTACTTTTACCTTAAACCTATGTCCCTAGTAATTGACATTTCTACCCTGGAGAAAAAACCTACAACTATCCATTCTATCCATGCCTGTCATAATCTTGTAAACGTCTATTAGCTCGCCGCTCAGTGTCTGACATTAAAGTGAAAACAGAGATTTTCCAGTCTCTCCCGATGGCTAATACCCTCCAATTCAGGCAACACCCTGGTAAAACATTTCTGTACCCTTTCCAAATCCTCCACATTCTTCTGACAGTGTGGCAACCAGAGCTGTTATGTCGCCTTACTAAAGTGCTACACAGCTGCAACATGACTTGCCAATTTTCATACTCTATTCCCCAACCGATGAAGGGAAGCATGTCATATACCTTTTTAACTGTCTTATCTGCATGTGTTGCCACTTCCAGGGAACTGTGGACCTGTATGCCAAAATCCATCTTCTCATGCTTCTAAGAATACAACCATTTACTGTTTACTTCCCTCCTACATTGGACCTATGACCAAAGCCAGCTCTGTATCCATCTGACCAGTTCACCATAGATCTCATGTGACTTAACCTTCTGTATCAGCCAGCCACGAGGGACCTTGTCAAAGGCCTTGCTAAAGTCCGTGTAGACAACATCAACCACTCTGCCCTCATCAATCATCTTTGTCACTTCCTCAAAAAACTCAGTGATGTTTGTGACACATGTCCTCTCCTCTGCTTTGTCATTTCATCGGATCATGGCTGATCTGATCATTCACTTCCACTTTCCAGCCTTAACCACGTGACGTTTCGTTCCCTTCCTTGTTACAAATCTGACTACATGAGCCTTGTATATACTGAACGATCCAGCCTCAGCAGCCCTCTGCAGTATTGAATTCCACAAGAACATAGAGAATGCTGGAGAAACTCAGCAGGTCTGGCAGCTGAGGAGAGAGAAATGTTTCAAGTCCAGTATGACTCTTGTTCAGAACTGTTTGTGTGTGTTTAGCGGGAGGGTGTAGAAAAGTGCTGATTTGTGCGATGGGTTAGAGAGGCTTCACAGTCCTTTCTCACCACAGAGGCACGGCCTGCAGTGTAAACAGGGATTCAAGAAGATAACATAGTGTCCTGGTTAGCAGTGGGGAAGCTAATGCCAAAGCCTACTTGAAGCTTAATTCATCAACTCTTTGAAATGGTTTGGAAGAATCTGCATTTCACTGCCAATCACAAGGTATCCTACAAAAATGGAAGTTGGTGGAGAACCTGGAGAAACGTCACTGGATCTGAAATGTTGACTCTGCTTTCTCTGCACAGATGCTGCCAGACGTCCTGGGTTTCAGTGCTTGTGGAATAGACTAATATGGAACATCACTGTAAAACTCATCTCATCTCAAAAGTACTCATTCACTGCCACTCAATCAAATTCATCTGCATGCTGTCACTGTCATTTCATTCCTTAGGTTCAGTTTTACTTCTAATTCTTTTATGTGATAATTTTTCAAAAGCTGTTCAAGTCCAGAATAAATTCTGTCTGAATCCAAACTGAATCCTAATCTAACTTCATTAGAAAGTTCAATCAATTCAATTAAATTTGACTTACCTTTAACAAACCCACACTGGCTTTCCTGAATTATCCAGACTTGCTTAACAGTGTCGGAGGTTACCCTTAAAATTTCTCACCACTGAGGTTAATCTCACTGACCTGTTGCTGCTGGAATAATGTTTACATCTTTTTTAAGAAACTGAAACATTTACTGTATTACAAAATGGCAACCTTCTGATACCGAAATAAATTAGAATTGGATCAAAGTATGATGTAAAAACAATATTGCAGGGCAGCAGGGGAAAAGGGACTGGACTTCGACCAGCTGAATAACTCTGTCCACGCGCCTCTACACCCTCAAGGGCTGAAACAGACAGATATTCCCACTGCTCACCTCTTGACCCTATCCAAGGTGACAATGACTGAAGTTCCAGAGTAAATTGGTAACTAACACACCACAGACTTGAAACAGCGAATTTTAGAATAATCCAGATGAGGTTGGAATGCAATCTCTAAGGTTTTAGAGTAGATTTGCAGCTTGGGTTGAGGATGTTGTGGTTTGTTGTCTCGCTGAGCTGGTTCATTGTTGTTCTGCAGACGTTTCATTGGTGTCCGTTGAGCTAGATAACCGAAAATGGGTACGCAATGGATACCCAAAAAACTGGGTCAGAAGATCCCTATTACACGAGCGACACCAGGAAGATACTACACGCCCCAACACACTCATCACGCTACCTTACGTCAGGAACACATCAGAACTAACCACCAGACTCCTACGACCACTGGGCATCAAAGTAGCACACAAACCCACATTAACCCTACGACAACCGCTCACCCGAACCAAAGACCCACTACCCACTGTGGACAGGACCAATATCAGATACAAGATTCCCTGCAGAGACTGACAAACATTACATCGGACAAACAGGAAGGAAATTGCCCACAACGGTACACGAGCATCAATTGGCTACAAAAAGACACAACCAATACTCACTGATCTCTATCCACATGGATAAGGAGAACCACCAATTTGACTGGGACAACACCAAGATCCTGGGACAAGCAAAGCAGAGACAAGCACGGGAATTCCCAGAAGCCTGGCACTCCAAGAAGAAAGCCATCAACAAACACAGAGATAGTAGGAACTGCAGATGCTGGAAAATCTGAGATAACTAGGTGTAGAGCTGGATGAACACAACAGGCCAAGCAGCATCATAGGAGCAGGAAGGCTGACGTTTTGGGCCTGGACCCTTCATCAGAAATGGGGGCGGGGAAAGGGGTTCTGAAATAAATAGGGAGAGAGGGGGAGGCAGATAGAAGATGGATAGAGGAGAAGATAGGTGGAGAGGAAACAGACAGGTCAAAGAGGCGGGGTGGAGCCAGTAAATGTGAGTGTAGGTGGGGAGGTAGGGAGGAGATAAGTCAGTCCAGGGAGGACGGAGGTTAGTAGGTAGGAAATGGGGCTGCGGCTTGAGGTGGGAGGAGGGGATAGGTGGGAGGAAGAACAGGTTAGGGAGGCGATGAAGAGCTGGGCTGGTTTTGGGATGCGTTAGGGGGAGGGGAGATTTTGAAGCTTGTGAAATCCACATTGATACCATCGGGCTGCAGGGTTCCCAAGCGGAATATGAGTTGCTGTTCCTGCAACCTTCGGGTGGCATCGTTGTGGCACTGCAGGAGGTCCAGGATGGACATGTTGTCTGAGGAATGGGAGGGGGAGTTGAAATGGTTCGCGACTGGGAGGTGCAGTTGTTTATTGCGAACCGAGCGTAGGTGTTCTGCAAAGCGGTCCCCAAGCCTCCGCTTGGTTTCCCCAATGTAGAGGAGGCCACAACGGGTACAGCGGATGCAGTATACCTCTGGATCCAACGCATCATCTGCCGACACTTCCGCCATCTGCCATCCGACCCCACCACCAAAGACACTTTTCCCTCCCCACGCTTATCTGCTCTCCAGAGGGACCACTCTCTCCGTGACTCCCTTGTCTGCTCCACACTCCCCCCCCAGCCCCACCACACCCAGCACTTTTCCCTGCAACTGCAGGAAGTGCTACACCTGCCCCCACACCTCCTCCCTCACCCCCATCCCAGGCCCCAAGAAGACTTTCCACATCAAGCAAATGTTCACCTGCACATCTGCTAATGTGGTATACTGCATCCGTGGAGGAGATGAATGGATTCAAGGATGAGGTGAAGCGCATGTGCTGTGGCAGCCCATGACTAATGTTGACAACATGGCCACTTGAGGCGTTTTTAGCTAACACAAGATGGCTGATAGGGTTAGCAGTTACACACTGCACTTGTTCACACTTTGACCTTTGATCTCTAACTTGAGGTACTGCATAAGGTAAGATTCACCGTCAGAAGAAACTTTAGGGAAGTTAATCAGGTTTCTGTAAACTGACAGTTATAAAGCATTCTACTACAGGGCTTTTTTGAATGGTCTAGTTTAACCACAGTCCCAAGCTTGTTATTTAGTAAAATATGGAAGGAAATGTCTGATCCCACAGTATTCTGAACTGTTTAAGTATTTGTAGAATTAGAAAGGCAAACAATAAATTAGTGTGGAAAGGTTAGTTGCATGCCTTGAGCAAATGTTTGTAGGTAGTAAAGAGGCCTAATGCATTATTAGGGAAGATAAAACACAAATGGTGTAAACACGACCTCCAAAAATCCATTGGCACAGGAGGATGGCAGATGATGGTTCTAAAAAGAGAGGGCATAAATGGGGAAAGATAAATATTTGAAACTGAAGTGCAAATATAGAAAGTTTGAATAAATTCTTAAATCCAAAGATCAAGGGAAGAGCAATAAAGACAATTTCAAAATGCAGAGTGAAGATGTGGTTATGTCCCCTTATGGAATTTAATCAAGTTTCATTTTAAGACTTGGTAAAGTTGTAAAGTGATTGAATCTCACCCTCATCAGTGCAATTCAAATATATGCTTTATATTCAGAAAATATAACTAGTAATGGAAAGTGTTTAGAGTAAAAAAAAGATTTGTTGAAAAAATGAAAACTTTTGTTTAAAATTCACTTACAGCATGCAAATAGCAGGTGTCATAAATTTCAGCTGCAAGTCAGGACTGTTTGTTTGATCTCTCAGGCTGAATTGAGAGTGGGGTTGTTCTCAATTTGTCAGCTGTGACAGAGTAACTTTATATCAAGAGTTGATTTTAAAGACTTCATAACAATTGATAGAAATTAATATTCTTCCTAATCTTCCATACTAAAGTCAGGGAGAATTTGGAAGAGTTCTCAGTGATAGGCAAGTATTTAGATTATTAATAAATAACGTGGTGCAGCTGGAAAATGTCTGGGAAGGAATAAAACTGTCAGAAGCATTGTAAGATCCCAAAGACAGGTGATGGAGGTATCTGGTAAACGTCATGAGGTAATGAGCGGACCTAGGGTTGTCCATAGAGTTCTCCATCATTGATTGCGTGTTTACTGGATTGGATGTATGTTGTCATGGGAATGTGGCTAACAATGACATAAATGTTGCATGTAAATATTGTAATGCAAAGCGAATAAAAATGTTGTATTCAGCAGGGCTCCACACCGATCTGAGCAGTGATTAAGATTGTGCCCCATGTGAAATCCAGACAAGGAGTGGTCTCTGGCTTCTCCTACATATGTGGGCAAAACAGCTGTAAATAGAGATCACTTGTACTGCTGAACACAGAACTCAAAACTCCTTTTTGATATTTCAGCATGTGAAGGGGAGATAAGAGTGAAGGAGGAGGAGTGTGAGGAAGGAAGATTTAAAGGGAGGGGAGAGTCAGAAGTGAGGAATTCAGGGCACGGTGATTGTGGAGGAGTGGACAGAAACAGGAGGTGGAAAAAGGGAAGGCCAAGGGTTAGGATTGAATGAGGGGCAGTGACAGAGCGCAACAAGGGGAGAGTGACTGTGTTGGGGAGCTGTGCTCAAAGCGAAAGTGAGTAAGAGACAAGAGTGAGCAACAGGGGAGAACAAGAGTGGAAAAGGCTGAAGGTGGCTGCAGAGATTAGGACAGAGTGAGGGGTTCTTGATGGGAGTGGGGAGTGAGCAGGAGGGAGAAAGCAAAAGCAGGGGAGAGCAGGAGGGAGTGAGTGTCAGAGGTTTGGGGGGCATAAAGATTGAGGTCCATGAGAGAGTGCTGTGAAGGGAGAGGAGCCTATTGGGAGACAGCAGGTGAGAGTTATGAGGGATAGGGACAAGGAAGCTGAGGAGAGAGTGATGGGGCAAATAAAGAGGTGGGCTGAGTGACAGGTTAACAGTGTTCAAAGGGCGAGGCAGGGGGTAAGGGAGGAGAGGGAAGTGGGCAGTGAGGTGGAGGGGCAGTGAGGATGAGAGGCATTGCTAAGAGGAAATGTATCCGAGAGAGGAAGAGAGAGTGAGACGGAGATGGAGTGGGAAAAGCCAATAGTGTGAGTGAAGTGGAAGGGACTAAAGGGGGTCGGGAGGTGTGAAAGTGTGAGCGGATTGCAGTGAGGTGGGGAAGTGATTAGAGAGTGGGTTGGAAGAGAAAATGAAGGCAGAAGTGTGGGTTAGAGGGGAGAATGAGGATGAGTGGATATGAGGGGAAGAGAGCCAGGTGAGTGACATGCCTGATGCTGGGAGTAAATGCAAATTCAAGTTATCATAGTCCTAGAGGCTGTTGTCTCATCTATGAAGGAGAGAGATAGCTGGTGGTGAGATTTACCTCAGGATCACCAACTCTCAATAAAGGGATGAGGTTGAGAAGGCAGGTTCTTCATGGTTTAGGAATTAAACCTGCACTGTTGTTGTCAATCTCTATGGCAAACCAGTTGGCCAGCCAACTGAGCTAACCAGCTCAGAGTATAGTCATAGAGTAATACAACATAAAATGAGACCCTTCAGCCCATATTGTCTGTGCTGGTAATCAAGAACCTATCAACTTCCATTCCATTTCCCAATAATTGGCCCATATCTTTGTATGCTGTTTCTTTTCAATTTTTCAACTCAACAACTTCTGAAATGTTCTGAGGGTTTCTGCCTCCTTTCAGGTAGTTAGTTCCTGATACTATCATCATCTGTATGAAAAATAGTATCCATAATTTCCTTGTAAACCTCGTGCTCCTTAAATGAAACATAGGCCCCTGGTTATTGAACATTCCATGAAGGAAACAAGTATCCTTCTATGTTCCCAAACTACATTCCTTCTAATTCTGTTCAGTCTAAGCCTTTCACAATTTGCCAATCCCAGCTGAATTCCTGTAATATTATGACCCTATTATTTTTATACTTCTCTGATACTTACCAATGTGTCAGTACTTAATCTCTCTCTGACTGGGTTGGATCTATAGGACATACCAAGCAATATCATTGCCCAATTTTTATAAATTTCTCTCCGTGTGGCCTCAATTGAGTGGAAAATCAGTTGCTATTCTTCCAGTTTGTGCTGAACCTTGAGCTGCAAGAACAGCATCTCATTTTCCGCTTGGGGGCCCCAGCTTTCAGGACCCAATATCGAGTTCAACAATTTTGGGACCTGGACACCTTCTTCCATGTCCTTTACACACCCGCACACTCCAGGCCCTGTCATGCATAGCCAACTTATTGTCACTTACTTACAGTCTCCATTATCAGCATTTTTGTCTCCCTGACTTACCATGCCCCATCCCTTTGTCTGTCTAACTGTTTTTCTCTCCCTCTGGGCTCTGTCTCCACAAGTTTTTTGCTCCTTTACCATCCCCATCACCACCCCTTCACTGAACACAACCCTGGAAATGTTAACTCTGTTTTCTCTCCAATATGTTTTCAAACCTGCTGAGTTTCTCCGGTAATTTCTGTTTTTGTTTCAGATTTTCGGCATCTTCCAATTTTTTTACTTTATTTTACCGTTAATTCTGCTGGTGTGAACTGCATTGGATTATTGACATTAAGAGCAGACGGACGAACCACAGAAAGTGGGAGTAAACATGAGGGGAGAGGGTATGACATTATTAGTGAATGAGATTAGGAGTAATGGGATGTAGAACTGGGAAATGATGTGGACAAAGATTAAGGGAATAGCAGAGACCAGTGGAAGGAAATAGAGTAATAGAGTCATACCGCATGGAAACAGAACCTTTGGTCCAACCAGTCTTTGCTGACCATAATCCCAAGGTAAACTAATCCCACCTGTCTGTGCTTGGCTCATATCCCTCCAAAGCTTTCCTATTTATGTACTTATCCAAATGTCTTTTAAATGTTGTAACTGTACCTGCATCCACCATTTTCTCTGGCAGTTCGTTCCACGCATGAATCACTCTCTGTGTAATAAAATTGCCCCCATGCCCTTTTTAAATCTTTCTCCTCTCAGCTTAAAAATATTTCCCCTAGTGCTGAACTCTCCCACCCCAGGGAAAAGACCCTTACTCTTCACCTTATCCGTGCCACTCATTAATTTATAAATCTCAGTAAGGTCACTCCTCAACCTCCTATACTTGTGAAAAAAAGTCTCCGCCTTTCCCGTCTACTTTTATAACTCAAACTCTCCATTCCTGGCAACATCTTTTCTGAACCCTCTCCAATTTAATAATACCCTTCATTTAACAGGGTGACCAGAACTGCACACAATACTCCAGAAGAGGACTCACCAACCTCCTGTGCAACCTCAATATGACTTTCCAGCTCCTATATGCAAAGGTCTAAGCAATGAAGGTGAGCATGCTAAATTCCTTCTTAACCACCCTGTCTACCTGTGATGCAAGCACTGCTATCTCCCAGCACCAGGGACTAGGGTTTGATTCCAGCCTCAGATTTTGCACATTCTCCCTGTGTCTGTGTGGGTTTCCTCCCACACAGTCCAAAGATGTGCAGGTTAAATAGTTTGGCTAAGCTAAATTGTCCCACAGTGTCCAGTGATCTGCAGGCTAGGTAGATTAGCCATGGGGAACAGAGGGTCACAGGTATGGGAAGGGTCTGGGTGGGATGCTCTTCGGGGGTAGGTGTGGACTTGATGGACTGAATGGCATGCTTCCATACCACAGGTATTCTGTGTTCACTATACCACCAATTTTGGTGTCATCTGAAACTTACTAACCATGCTTTCTGTATTCTCATCCAAATCATCAATATAGATGCCAAAAAAAAGTTGTCCCAGTAATGATCCCTGTGGAACACTAAATAAAAACCGAAAGAACTGCGAATGCTGTAAATCAGGAACAAAAACAAAGTTGCTAGAAAAGCTCAGCAGGTCTGGCAGCATCTGTGAAGGAGAAAACAGAGTTAACGTTTCGGGTCCGGTGGCCCTTCCTCAG
>NC_063366.1:20772212-20785825 GCF_021869965.1 Rhincodon typus | reverse complement strand
TCTGGCAGCATCTGTGAAGGAAATGTCAGAGTTAACGTTTCGGGTCCGATGACTCTTCCTCAGAACTGTTCTGAGGAAGGGCCACCGGACCCGAAACGTTAACTCTGTTTTCTCCTTCACAGATGCTGCGAGACCTGCTGAGCTTTTCCAGCAACTTTGTTTTTGTCCCTGTGGAACACTGCTGGTTACAGGCCTCCAGTCTGAAAAACAGTTCTCCACCACCACCCCCTGCCTGCTACCGTAAAGCCAATTTTGTATCTAATGGAAAGCTCACCCTGAATACCATGTGATATAACTTTATACTTAGTTTACCATGCATAACCTTGTCAAAATGGGGAGTGGGAGTAATGGAGGGAGAAGTCAGGATAAAGAGTGGTGAATTTGGAAACGAAGCAAGGAAGGCAATAGAGAGCAGGAAGAAAGATTAAGTGTGTCAGGAGTGAAATGAGAGGTAAGAGGGAAGAAAGGACAGGCTCACTGACGCTAAGGGAGGAGGGATAAGAGAGATTGCAGGAAGTTCAAAGTGGGGCAGGTGAGTGAAGCAGCTGGATGTGTGCGGACTTTTTCTCAAATTCATTTTTTGATGAGAATATTTATTGTCTATTTCTAATTGCCTAGAGGGCAGTTAAGAGTTAACCACTTTGCTGTGGGTTTGGAGTCACATGAAGGCCAGACCGGGTAAGGATGGTAGTTTTCTTCCCCAAATGACATGAGTGAACCAGATGGGTCTTTCCGACAATCAACAATGGATTCATGGTCATCATTAGGCTCTTGATTTCAGATATCAATGAATTCAAAATCCATCATCTTCCATCGCAGAATTTGAATCCACGTTCCCAGAATATTACCTGGGTCTCTGGATTAACAGTCCAGCAATAATACCACTGGGCAATTGGATCCCCTTGGACAATGTCCAATGTTAATATTTTCCAAAACTGTCCCATAATTTGGGTACGTGCTTTCCCAGGGTGTGGTTTGTCACTACTTGTATCGACAGGACCTCTCTCTGTCATTGGGCGTAGCAGCTTCCTGGCCTCGTGAGTCTGGGGGCTGGACCTGGCAGGAGGCAGCATCAGGACCAGGGCAGGTCTTGAGGCTGTGCACCCCCCTTGCCCATTCTCACAGTTTTGCCCTGTCTTCCCAATTCTCACAGGTTCACCCCTTCCTTCACCACCCAGACACACAGTTTCACCAGCCCCCTTCAACAGGGAAATATCCCTTAGTCCTTTCAAACTGAGTTGGTCACTGTGAGGGGAGGCAGCAGGAATGAGAGCAGATCAGAGGAAGGCAGGAGGGAAAGGAAGAGTGAAAGGCCGAGAGCACAGGTGTAAAGTGAAGGGAAGGTAATGGGGAGAAATGAACGAGCAGAGAATGTGTGGAAAAGAGAGAGGAAAGTGGAGGGGTGATTGTGAAGGAAAGAAAACAAGGAAACAAAGAAGGGGAGTGGAGGCTAGACAAGGCGGGAGAGTGAGTCAGAGGGGTAAGATAGGTTACAACTGAAAATGGCAAGGTAAGGGTATTATTTGAGAGTGAGTTTGTATGGAAACTAGGAAGGAAAGTTGGATTGTCTGCAGTAAACCAGGGAAATGGTTAATTGACCAAAAGGTAAGTTCAGTGGAAAATTCAATCCCACCAAATATGGAGATCACAATGAAGCCTAAAGACAGTCATAATTTAGTTGTATCAGAAAGCTAATCTCTGTCTAGAACCCAGCACAGCCAGAGCTTACGAACAACGGTTCAAATTTAACATGAGTTAAAAAGCAAAGCAAATTAAATTCTTCTGATAACGTTCTTGAAGCAATTTACAATGTTTTACTATGTATAGATTTTATTTCATATATAACATACAGCTCAAATGGATTGTGACATCTTTTTGCCTCTGTGCTTAATGGGCAGAAGAACTTGAATCAGGGCCTTTTGCTATTGTGCCTTTACAGCATTTGCCCCAAACTTTAGTCCATCCCTCAGCATTTAGTTCTGGACCTTAAAATGTGCCAGTCCACAAGACTTGGTCAAGGATTGTTCTTTGCACTAAAAGACAAACAGGTGTTTTGCAGGACAAAGTGAGTGTTGTTTTTTCACCGAAATGATGTCCTCCAGCTGTAAATGATGTTTTTCTTGTTCTGTAGCCCAAGCACCCCTCTACCTTCTCCAACCCCTTCCCCGCCCCAACTCTGACAAAAACCATAGACTCCTGTGTGAAGGAGCTGCTTGCGATGACACACAACCTGAACCATTGCATCATTTCTCTAGATCTGCTTTACAAAGGCACATTGTCAAAAAAGCTGCATAATGGGCTATTCTTCACCACAGCCACATCATGGTCAGAGCAGTTAAGTGTGATACTCAGTGTGACCAGGAATGACTCAGTGGAAAGGCCCTTGTCACCAACAGTCAGTTTAGGTCCTGATGCTTAGTTAAATGTTCTGCCGATGAGACATTCTATCAAATACACTTTGACAGTCTGCTCAGGGAACCATCTGACAGGATCCACCATCTCTTTTTCCTGCAAGGCTTTGAGGAAGTTCTGTGTGGGCCACCGTCCAATGGATTTGTGGTCACAGGAAAATTTCTTCATAATGCACCCCTTCAGGGATTGATGGTACAACATCAGTCCACTGAATGGACAGCTACATGTCAATGTGACCAGACCCATCTCTGCAACACAAGGACAGGTAGAACCTCAACACATGGTCCTGGACCTTAGGGATGTGCCATTCTCAACACTGTCAAGGACAGTTCTTTGCATTTGAAGAGCAACAAGTTTTGGGCAAATCAGAGTGATCCCTGGTGTTTGTGTAATGATGCAGCCAAACACAAGAATGGTGAAGAGAATGAGAATAGCATGTGTATGCTGTTTCCCTCAGTGTCGAGACATCTATTGTTGCCTGCAATCACTCAAAAACGGGCATGTTTCTGTGTCTCTGGTCATGGGTTCTGTGGGTCCTTGTGTGCCTGATGAGCCCAATCCCAGAGCCACATCTCCCACCACACATTTGGCAGGTGTGTTTGAGATGTGGAATTTGTTCATGACCTTGAGAACACATGCATTCCTTTCTCCTGTTCTTTTTCCATGCTTTTTCCTCTCAATGAATGTTATCAAAGAAATTTGTCTATTCATACAGCAGGTTCCTCCAGGTCGGTTTCTTCTGAATGAGGGCTGCCATGCTTTTCTTGAAGGAAGCCTTGAGGGAGTCTTTGAAACATTTCCTTTGTCCTCCTCTAATTTGAGTGCCTTCCTCGAGTTGGGTGAAGAAGATCTTGTTTGGGACTCAGAACTCAGGCATCCTAAGCACATATAAGTTGGTTTCAGATGATCCTCAATTGCAGATCCTTCAGATGGCCTCAATGATGGTGCTGTTGGCTGCTTCAAGGATGTTGATATTAGTACGACTGTCCTCCCAGCTAATGCAGCAAATTTGCCTCAACAGCAATGATGGTACTTCTCCAGAGCCTGAAGTTCTGTTTGCATATAGTCCACATGTCAGAACCGTACAGAAGCATCAGAAATGTGACTGCCTTATATATCAGACTGTTGGAATCAGCACGGATATCACAATTGTTGAAGGGTCTCAACATAAGGCATCTGAAGATAAAGACATATGTACATTGTGTTCCTGTAGACAGTTCACTTTTAGCATTCAGACAAAGCAAATCATTTTTGCAGGTCATTGCCAGAGTGCAGTAGTGAGGTCTGAACCAGATCTATAATGGAGAGGCAGCCTCACTGTCACATTTACACAATGTGTTTGACCATAGCTGCACTCTCCTTCACGGTTGGGTGCACACCCTGGCCTCTCTGAACTAAATCTCAAGCAACTTCAGGTGGTCTAAGCTGATAGTGAGAAGACAAAGAATCGGTCAACATGGCGTCATTCCCAAAGAAATTTTGCCTTAATTTACTTTGGCAAAATGGGTTTCAGAGGAGACGCTGGCCTCCATGACATCAGGAATGTGTTTATACTTAATATGTCAGAATCCGGTGTTCTGTGCTGTCTCCTTCCTGAAGGCTGCTAATCGCAGAATTCTCTCTCTCTATGTCTGTATCTTTTGGAAGAAGAAAGGTGTGCACACCTCATCCTGATCCATGGAGCGGACTCTGAACCAGAAGATGAACTTGGAGGTTTCCACAGTGACTCCTGCTGGTTCTGAACCTCTTGAAGATCCTCATTCCCATTGACCTCCATCAACTGAAGCAGGAGTAGATACTATCACTCCTTTGTCTTCTGCATATGTTTGATGATGAACAACCTCGGGATGTTCACCTTAACTGCTTCCTGTCAGAGCATTGAGGACTCAGTGGGTTTCAATATTCCCCAGTGTTTGAGTTCCTCAGTAATTTTTTGTGTCAACAAAATCTTGTGCAGTTTCCATGTCCCTGTCCCTCTGGTCTTCCTGCAGGTAACGTTCAGCCAGTAGGAGGCAGTGCTCAGGGAACACCAGCTTGATGCCACTGGATCTCACCGTGAAAGCTCGGGACACAAACAGACAGAACCTTCTGGTCTGATCTAAATGTTTCAGTTGAGACACCATTCTTCTCATTGTTGTAGCGGGGTGAGGGCAGGTTGCAATGTATGGAGGAGGTTTGCTGCTCTCTTTGTAGCCAATGTCATCATTCTATTCATGAGCACCCCATTTTTCCCCATTCTTGTACATCAGATGCAGCAACTTGGGTAGATCTTGAGGAGGGGGTCTGACAAACCACACAGTTTGTAACACTTGTTTTCCTCCAGTCATTTGTCTGATGTTCTTCCTGTTTTCTGCACTCGGAGGTGACAGTGCTGCACTCAGCCATAATGACAAGTTCTAGGTTGTCCTGTGCAGAAAAGTGAATCCTGAATTGCCCCAATAGTAAAGCTGGATAAAGGGTAGCAGTTAACACCCTTGCTGTCTACCTTCAATGTCAACATGACCTGTCATTTTCTGATCCAATTTGAATCATGCCTTTAATTTCCCAGCCAAACATTCACCCATGCTGTTGAATTCTGACTCATGAAATAATTTGGAATTACTTATGTTTCTGAATCTCTCAGCTTTAAATCACAAATGGAGCGATGACGAGGCCAAAATCATACACATGACTTAGCCCCAGTTCCTATCAATGTCAATGCGGCCCCTGCAAATATGTAACAGCTACAGAATGTGTCTCCAGTGTTCCCTCACTAATCCTAAGGAGAAACCTCATTATATAAACAAACTGGAGACATTTTGACTGTCCTCTGTAATGATTGCCCTGTTACCAGGACGTGGGATAATTATTCACATGGCTGTTTTTTTCTCTCCTTTGCTTTCGGTCTCCCCCTGCCCCACCCCAAATTCCTGTTATCCCCAATGAGATCCATCCTTAACACAAATGGCAACAGATTTCCCGTCACTCGCACCCTCCTTCAGGACCATCCAGCAACTTCCCATATTCC
This sequence comes from Rhincodon typus, assembly GCF_021869965.1. Taxonomy (NCBI): domain Eukaryota; kingdom Metazoa; phylum Chordata; class Chondrichthyes; order Orectolobiformes; family Rhincodontidae; genus Rhincodon; species Rhincodon typus. The sequence continues at coordinate 20,780,406 of NC_063366.1, read as the reverse complement.
AAACCCATGGAAAACTGGGTAGGGATATTGTATTGAATCCCAACTCTCACTATCTCCAAACTGTGTTATCACTGTGACTGTGGAAAGTTACAAATAGCTCAACCTTTGTCTAGAAACTGTGATCATGTTAAATCTATTTCTATCCTTTTCAACCTTGAACACTTCAGGTCAACTCCTTCTATTGACTTATCTGACTCAGTCCCACACTCCCAACACACACGTGCACGCACACACAATAGACTATTTGCCTGTTAACACTGGCTTGCTGTTGCCTCGATGTCTGTCTGATAATATGATAAAAATGTGCCCCGAATGTCACTCCAGGCAGAGCCAGGCCAACTCCCATAGAAATCTGGTTTCCATGCTCTACTGCTCTGGTTAGATAGATCCCTGTACTGCTCTGACACAAAGCTGATGCTGCAGACTCTTACCCAGATGTAAGCATAAAGTATAATGTGAAATGGAGAGTCTTCAGGATTAACATCTAGCAATGTAAATGTTTAAGCTGGGGCCTTGGAGATTATTTAATGCCTTCACAACTGGATTTACCATCAGAAAAATGAATACACGTGTTCACCTGGGTGAATGGCGTGTATCATTTCTCTCCAGACTGTGTACTGTAACGGGCCGGCGAACTGTCCGATAAACAGAGAGACCTCAGCAGCTGAGAGTATGAGAAATTCGTCACTAATCCTGTGAATATTAAATGGTTGATCTTACAAATTTCTCTTTGTCAGATTATTTCAGAAATGATTTAAATGACCAATCCTTCAGCATTGTTCACATGTGCATAAGTGTGGTAGAAGGTGAAATATTAATCTTATTTTCATCACGAAAACAAGAAGAATTTGATTACGTAAGGGCAAGGATGGGAAACCCCACGGTCAAGAAAAAGAGGTCATGCCCTAGTAACAGATTAGTTACTGAGCGACCACACTCACACCACAGGAGCTGATAAATATTTTCCTTGTGCATTTGCTGTGTTATAAACAGAACTTGCGGAACAAAGAAGTTTGTAGAGGATGCTGATGACATCACTCCTGGAGAACTGTGTCCAGTTCTGGTTGCCCTGTTATAGGAAGGATATTATTAAACTGGAGAGGGTGCAGAAGAGATTTACCAAGATGTTGCCGGATAAGGAAGTTTGAGTTATAAGGAGAGGACAGATAGGCTGGGACTTCTTTCACTGGAGCATCAGAGGTTGTGAGGTGATCTTATAGTTTGATAAAATTTTTGAAGTTTTTTTTGTATTATTTGTGGGATGTGGGTATCACTGGTTGGCCAGCATTTCTTGTCCATCCCTAGTTGCCCTTGAGAAGGTGGTGGTGAGCTGCCTTCTTGAACCGCTGCAGTCCTCCTGCGGAGGGTTGACCCACTGTGCTATGAGGGTGGGAATTCCAGGATTTTGACCCAGCGACAGTGAAGGAACGGCAATATATTTCTAAGTCAGGATGGTGAGTGACTTGGAGGGGAACATGGAGGTGGTGGTGTTCCCATATGTCTGATGCCCTTATCCTTCTAGTTAGGAGTGGTCGTGGGTTTGGAAGATGCTGTCTGAGGATCTTTGGTGAATTACTGCTGTGCATCTTGTAGATAGTACACACTGCTGCTACTGAACGTCGGTGGTGGAGGGAGTGAATGCTTGTGGATGTAGAACCAATCAAGCAGGCTGCTTTGTCCTGGATGGTGTCAAGCTTCTTGAGTGTTATTGGGGCTGCACTCATCCAGGCAAGTGGGGAGTATTCCATCACACTCCAGACTTGTGCCTTGTAGATGGTGGACAGGCTTTGAGGAGTCAGGAGGTGAGTTACTTGGTGCAGTATTCCAAGCTTCTGGTCTGCTCGAGTAGCCCCTGTGTTAATGTGGTGAGTCCAGTTGAGTTTCTGGTCAATGGTAATGTTCATAGTGGGGGATTCAGTGATAGTAACACCATTGACTGTCAAGGGACGGTGGTTAGATTGTCTCTTATTGATGGTGGTCATAGCCTGTCATTTGTGTGGTGTGAATGTTAATTGCCACTTGTCAGCCTAAGCCTGGATATTGTCCAGATCTTTTCACATTTGGACATGGAGTCACGAATGGTGCTGAACATTGCACAATCATTGGCAAATATCCCCACTTCTGACCTTATGATGGAGGGAAGGTCATTGATGAAGCAGCTGAAAATGGTTGGCCTAGGTCACTAACCTGAGGAACTTCTGCAGAGACGTCCTGGAGCTGAGATATCATTCTCATTACCTACAGTGTGGAAACAGGCTCTTCAGCCCATCAAGTCCACACCGACCCGCAGAGCATCCCACCCAGACCCATCCACCTATAACCCACCTAATCTGCACATGCCTGAATACTATGGGCAATTTAGCATGGCCAATCCACCTAGCCTCCACATCTTTGAACTGTGGGAGGAGACTGGAGCACCCGGAGGAAACCCATGCAGGCATAGGGAGAATGTGCAAACTCCACACAGACAGTCACCCGAGGGTGGAATCAAACCCAGGTCCCTGGTGCTGTGAGGCAGCAGTGCTAACCACTGAGCCACCGTGCCGCCCCGTGAGATGATTGTCCTCCCACAACCACCACCATCTTCCTACGTGACAAGTTTCTGGGGCTCCTTGTTGCCACACTCTGTCGAATGCAACCTTGATATCAAGGGCTGTCATTCTCACCTCACCTCTAGAATTCAGCTCTTTTGTCCATGTTTGAACCAAGGCTGTAATGAGATCAGCAGCTGAGAGGCCCTGGCAGAACCCAAACTGGTCGTCACTGAGCAGGTTATTTCTGAGCAGGTGCTGCTTGATATCACTGTTGATGACACTTTCCATCACTTTGCTGATGATCAAGAGTAGACTGATGGGTCGGTAATTGGCCGGGTTGGATTTGTCCTGCTTTTTGTGTACAGGACATACTTGGGCAATTTTCCACATTGTCGGATAGATACCAGTGTTGTAGCTGTACTGAACAGCTTGGCGTGGGGAATGGCAAGTACTGGAGCACAAGTCTTCAGTACTATTGCCGGAATGTTGTCAGGGCCCGTAGTTTTTTCAGTATCCAGTGTCTCCAACCGTTTCTTGGTGTCACATGGAATGAATCAAATTGGCTGAAGACTGGTATCTGTAATGCTGCGGACCACTGGAGGAGGCCAAAATGGATCATCCACTCAGCACTTCTGGCTGAAGATTCTTGTGACTGCTTCAGCCTTATCTTTTGTACTGATGTGCTGGGCTCTTCCATCATTGAGAATGGGGATATTTGTGGAGCCTCCCCCTCTTGTCAGTTGTCTAGTTGCCCACCACCGGATGTGGCAGGACTGCAGACCTTAGATCTGATCCATTGGTTGTGGGATTGCTTAGCTCTGTCTATCACTTGCTGCTTTTGCTGTTTGTTGTGCAAGTGGTCCTGTTTGGTGGCTTCACCAGGTTGATACCTCAGCTTCAGGTATGCCTGGTGCTGCTCCTGGCATGTCCTCCTGCACTCTCCATTGAACCAGGGTTGATCCCTGGCTTAACGGTAATGGCTGAGTGGGGGATATTCTGGGCCATGAGGTTACAGATTGTGCTGTAGTACAATTCTGCTGCTGTTGATGGCCCACAGCGCCTCATGGTTGCCCAGTCTTGAGTTGCTAGAGCTGTGCGAAGTCTGTCCCATTTAGTACGGTGATAGAGCCACACAACAAGATGGAGGTTTTTCTCAATGTGAAGGTGGGACTTATGCAATGGTCACTCTTACCGTTACTGTTATGGACAGATGCAACTGCAGCTGGCAGATTAGTAAGGACGAGGTCAAGTATGTTTTTCCCTCTTTTTGGTTTCTTCACCTGCCACAGACCCAGTCTAGCTGCTATGTCCTTTAGGACCTGACCAGCTCGATCAGTAGTACTGCTGCACAGCCACTCTTGGCGGTGGACATTAAAATCCCCCACCCAGAGTACATTTTGTGCTGATGCCACCCTCAGTGCTTCCTCTAAGTGTTGTTCAACATTGAGGAGGACTGATTCATCAGCTGAGGGAGGACTGCATGTGGTAATCAGCAGGAGGTTTCCTTGCCCATGTTTATCCTGAAGCCTTCCTGCTCCTCTGATGCTGCTTGGCCTGCTGTGTTCATCCAGCTCTACACCTTGTTATCTCACTCTCCACATGGAACTGTAACTGGAATACAATGGGAATTCCAGGAGAGAATTAAACTTGGGGGACACAGAGTTAATAACAAAACTGTTATCAACATCAGAGATAGTAGGAACTGCAGGTGCTGGAGAATCCGAGACAACAAGGTGCAGGAGTTCATCTGAAGAAGGGTCTAGGCCCGAAACGTCAGCCTTTCTGCTCCTATGATGCTGCTTGGCCTGCTGTGTTCATCCAGCTCTACACCTTGTTATCTCAGATTCTCCAGCACCTGCAGTTCCTACTATCTCTGAAACAATTTTTTTTCTTTTCAGGCATCAAGGCACACAAGATGAAAGTCAGAGATACTGACCGCCCTCTGGTACCTCCCCCACCCCCAACCCCTTCCTCCTGACTCCATGCCCTCCCCCAACCCCACCTACACTGCCTACAAACTAAGCGGGTGGCCATGGGCACCCGCATGGGTCCGAGCAATGTCTGCCTTTTCGTGGGATACTTGGAACAGTCCCTTTTCCACTGTTACACTGGCACCATCCTAAGCCTCTCACTCCATTACATTGATGACTGTATTGGTGCAGCCTCGTGCTCCCACGAGGAGCTTGAACAGTTCATCAACTTTACTAACACCTTTCTCCCCAACCTCAGATTCACCTGGACCATCTCCGATACCTCCCTCCCCTTCCTGAACCTCTTTGTCTCCATCTCCAGTAATCGCCTCAACACTGACATCAATTTCAAGCCCCCTGACACCCAGAGCTACCTGGACTACACCTCCTCTCACCCACCCTCCTGCAAGAATGTGATCTGCTACTTCCAATTCCTCCACCTCCGCTGCATCTACTCCAAAAGATGGAGTGTTCCACTCCTAGAAGTCCCAGATGTCCTCCTATTTCAAGAACCGCAGGTCCCCCTCCAGTGATCAAAAATGCCCTCAATCACATCTCTTTCATTTCCCACACTTCTGCCCTCAAACCTCCTCCCCCCAACAAAAATAAAGACAGAAACCACCTGGTTCTGACATATCACCCCACCAACTTCCACATCCAGCGTAGCATTCTCCACTGCTTCTGCCACCTAGAATCCAACGCTATGACCAAATGGATATTTCCCTCCCACCCCTATTTGCCTTTCATAGGGACCGCTCACTCTGGGATTCCCTCATCTACTCTACACTCCCCACTAACCCTACCACACTCGGCACCTTTCCCTGCAACCGCAGGAGGTGCTACACCTGCCCTTACACCTCACCCCTCACCTCCATCTGAGGTACAAAGCAAACCTTTCTTTTCTGACAGGCGTTCACCTGTAAACCTCCAACCTTCCATATCTGTTGCTTCCGATGTGGCCTCCTCTACATCGGTGGGACCAAGTGAAGACTTGGGGACCATTTCATGGAGCATCTGTGCTCTGATTGTGACAAACGACAATAGCTTCCAGTCACCAACCATTCTAACTCCTCCTCCCACTCCCTGAGTGACATGTCCATCCTGGGCCTCCTTCAGTGCCACAATGACACCACCCGCAAACTGGAGGAGCAACACCTCATATTCTGCCTTGGGAGGCTACAGCCCAATGACCTTAACATAGAATTCGCTAGTTTTAGAGTTTCCCCATCCCCAGCCACATCCCACATCCAAACATCCCTCTCACCCCTGCCTCCTTGACCTGACACAACCTGTCCATCTTCTTCCCCACCTATCCACCCTACCTTTCCGGCAGACCAATACCACTATTCCCCCCCCCCCCCCCCCCCCCCACCTGCACCAACCTATCACCACTCCAACGACCTTTCCCCAGCCCCACTCATCCTCCCTCTACCCTCCTTGACCTGACACAACCCATCCATCATCTCTCCCACCAATCTGCCACACACATCCCACTGACCAATACCCAACACTCCCTACTTACATTCACCTAACACCATCCCACTGCCTTTCCCCAGCCCCACCCTTCCTCTCTCTGTTTGTCGCTACCTGCACCTAACCTGTTCATTGACAATGATGACGTGACATTATTTGCCTCAATTTCTCTGCTCCCCACCCCTTACTCGTTCCAACCTACTTCCCTGAACTAACTGTTCTCCATGCTCTCAGATCCAACTGTGACATTGTAAACAAGTCTACTAATCAGTGTGATGCTGTTATTGTCTGGTGGACCAACCTGCACATTGCAGAGGCTGAGTGACAGCTGTCAAATACCTCCTCCTATCTCCCCATAGACCATGTCCCCACCATGCAACATCAGGCCATTCTGTCAACTACAGTCACCAACCTCATTTCATCCGGTGATCCCGCCTCCTGACTCCAAGGTGATAGTCTCCCAACCCCACACAGCTTGCTTCTATCTCCTTCCCAAAACCCACAAACAAGACTGCCCGGGCAGACTCATCGTTTCTGTCTGCTCCTGCCCCGCAGATCTCATCTCTTCCTACCATGACATCTGCAAATTTAATTTGAATCCACACCGATCATCTGTAAAGCATCACACCCACGCCTACCCACTGACCTCTCCCTACTACCCTGCAATTCCCATGGCCAATCCACCTACCCTGCACATCTTTGGACTGTGGGAGGAACCCGGAGGAAACACACACAGACACGGGGAGAACGAGCAAACTCCACACAGACAGTTGTCCGAGGCTGTAATCGAACCCAGGTCCCTAGTGCTGTGAGTCAGTGCGAGGCATTGAGCCGTTAATAGCAAAGCACTGGCTTGGTCCAATCACTTACATTCACTGCACTCCAGTTTTGTTTTTCATTATTCTACTGAAAATTGCAATGGGATTCTCGCCGAGGAGCAAATTGCATGATACCTGTCAGAGGATCATCGGGAACACAATTTCAAAATTTGATCAGCAACATCCAGCGAAATTGTGAAACAAAAGCAGAAATTGCTGGAAAAGCAGACCGGGTCTGGCAGCATCTGTGGAAACAAATCCGAGTTAATGTTGTGAGATATTGTATCTCACAACATTATACAATATCATGCCATTATATCTTTACTAACTCACTCACCAGGTCGCTTTTTGTTTCACTACTACCGCATTCCCAATCATTCTATAATTTACCAATAGCGCATTCCCATTCAGTCATTCATAACCCGCTGTTTGGATAGTAACTCGCTGTTTACTATAACGCGTTTTCATTCATTCATTAAACAGCGATTTTTGTCGTGCATTTTAGTATTGCGAGATATACTAAATTAAAACGTTCCTTCCCACGCCAATACTGCTTCTTCACACTTTCAACCCTTATCAGACCTATTTACATTCAAAACTATCTCTGAATAAACATCAAAGACTACTAACCTATTCAGAAACAATACCCTCACCGCCATAATATCTCCACGACCCACCCGAAACTATGAAAAGATTATAACATTAATCATCCCCTTAGCAACCGTCTCTCGGGATTTGAATAGGTCGTAGAACTTCAAACAAGTTTCCTCCACCAGCATGTACCTGTTAAATACATGTTGAATAGAGGCTCTGTCCACTTCACGAAAGTTACTTATATAACAGCTCTTCTGTGAAATTGCATGAATGAATGAAACTCACACTGGCAAATAGTAAACAAAATCTCTCGACCCAGCTACAGTATCCTTTTATACTTTTATTCAGAGCATTTATAATTTCTAACTTATTTAGATAGTATAGGTGTAGTATTTTTACTAACATTTACTAACTTAGTACATAAAAGGACTAACACTTCTTAATTATGCAAGCAGACCGGACAGACACTCTAATCCGTTTAGCAGCCAGCACTTCGCAATGGTTTAAACAATCTCCTGCTTCCCCAGGACAATGTCACATAAACTTCTGTGTACAATAGATAAAACTGTGTAACACCATAGTGATAGAATTTTAATATGTGTAAGTACTGTGTATAAAGAGGCTCCTGTAATTACTGCCCTTCGGGATTCCATCACCGCCTCGAACTGTGCTGCTGCGGATACTCAATAATGTGAGATAGTAGGAACTGCAGATGCTGAAGAATCTGAGATAATAAGGTGTAGAGCTGAATGAACACAGCAGGCCAAGCAGCATCATAGGAGCAGGAAAGCTGACGTTTCGAGTC
>NC_063366.1:20742394-20771812 GCF_021869965.1 Rhincodon typus | reverse complement strand
ACCGATCTCGGTCGTTACTTGAAACACGATCCCACAATGTTTTAGGGGAGAATGACCCTTCCTCAGAACTCCAGCTGAAGTTTATTCCGATATCATACTCGGTGCACCGAGTTCACTGTTAATTTCGGCGTTTCTATAGCAGAAGTATTGAAGGCAAACAACTTTGACAGCAATTGTATAGATCCTGACTGAAACCGCAGCTGGCGTCCCATGTGTCTCTCGTCTCTTTATCTGAGGAAAGATAGACCTGCCTCACACTGGGACTTCATAGGAACACTGCAAGGAGTACGCTTCCTCTGGGACGGGAATGTTGTGCTCAGAGCATGGAAATATTCTGGACAATAATCCGGGCGCTGATTAATCCACTGAGGATGAATTTAAATTCAATTAAGTAAACACATTTAAAACAAGAAGCACGAAAATTTCAATCTTAGTCTCCAATAAAAAGATGGTCACAAAACCCGCACGGTTCAATCCAAGAGGAAATTTGCTGTCCTGGGCTGGTGTGGTCGATACAATACATCACACCTCCAGGAATGTGATTGCTACCAGTCCTATAGACGGCTCCTGACCCGAAACGTCGACTCTTCTGCTCCTCTGATGCTGCCTGACCTGCTGTATCCCTCCAGCTCCGCATTGTATTGACTCTGACTCCAGCATCTGTAGTTCTTGCTGTCTCTGATACTTACCCCTGCAAGTTCTATGAAACAGTTCTGGAAAAATCAACAAAGGGGGACGAATAAGCTATCTAGAGGATGACAGAAACTTTCCAGACGGTTGCTCAAAGTGCTGCTCACCAACATCTCCAGAGCTGTGTCAAAACTGGGAAAGCCTCACTTCGGAGATACTCTGTTTCTGGTTCAGTTCCGTTTGTAGAACCCCGGATTTCTTCGCTGTGAGAGAATCTAAGGAAGATTTCAGCTGATCCTGGAATTGGGAGAGAAGATCATTTAATTAAACGGTTAGCCCGTGGAATCATAATAAAACAATCACCTTTTAAAATATTTCGATGTTACCTTGTAGATTTTAACAGCTCCTTTAATCGGGATGAAGCGGTACTCTCTGCGTTCCTCGGTGACGCAAATCACACAGATCAATTTCTCGTCAGTTTCACAAAACAGCTTCAGATCTTCCTGCTGTATCTCACAGTGACGTTTACTTTCCTTCCCTTTCAGATCCAGCTTTAATTTTCGAGCCTCCTCGGCCAGATTCGCTAAGGCCCGATTTACCCTGCGATTTCTTTCCGGAAACTCCTCTCTACATTCCGGGCAAGAGTTTATTTCCTTCTTTTCCCAACTCTGGGTGATACAAGAGCAGCAGAAGTTGTGTCCACACTCCAGTGAAACCGGGCCGGTGAAGAAATTCAGACAAATGGGACAAACTGCCTCTTGGCCTGCTGTGTTCAGCCTTTTCTGATGAAGGGTCTCGGCCCGAAACGTCAGCCTCTCTGCTCCTATGATGCTGCTTGGCCTGCTGTGTTCATCCTTTTCTGATGAAGGGTCTAGGCCCGAAACGTCAGCCTCTCTGCTCCTATGATGCTGCTTGGCCTGCTGTGTTCATCCAGCCCTGCACCTTGTTGCCTCCTCGGTCAGTCTGTGGAGCTGCTGTCTGGAAGCCATGTTCAATCTCAGCACTTTCTGATTAAATTTAGTTTTACTTTGGACGTTTCTGCGCTGCTGAACACTTTCAGTTCAATGATTTCCCAAATTATTTTACTGCAAGACTTCGAGAACCATTATACACATCTAGTCTTCGTTCTATCAACATTTTCGCAGGTAAGGAAATAATATATAAAATGTAACATTTTGACGGAGAACCAGGATTTGAACGTGTTGAGGGAGTGTGAACTCTGCACCAAAGGGTGAAGGTCCATCGAATGTTGACATTGTGGGAAGGGCAGGGGGGGAGGGGGTGAGGTGAGATGGCAGGATCGAGCTTTCTTTGAACTTTGTACTTAACTCAATGCCGATTGTAAATCCCGTGGTGAAAATCAGCGAACTGCTCATCCACCGGGTTTCACCAGAGGGTCTGTAATCGGCAGTGAGTTTAGTCTGGAGCAAAGTTCGGGGGAAACTCGCTCCCCGCCCATTTCCACCACGGCCGCCCTCTCTCTGCCCGTCCCTGAGTGACAGCACTCTCTGCACCTTCACACTCCCCACCAGCGTTCAACTCTCTCCACGTTTTCTAACTGTGTGTCTTCTTCAATATGTGAATATTTCCGATCGTCTCTGTCAAAATATCGAGAGGACAAAGTTTAAAGTAAGCATTGTTTGCAGTGAAATTCATCGGGAAACAATGAACTGAACGTGTTCGTCAGCGCAGGAACATCAAACCTGAAAGTGGTTTGAATCAGGAAGTACTGAGATTGATCATGGCTTCCAGTTTCCTCCCATAGTCCAAAGATGTGCAAGTTCGGTGGATTGGCAATGATGAATTGCACAACGTGTCCAGGGATGTGTAGGTGAGATGCATTAGCCATGTGAAATACAGGGATAGGGTAGGGGGGTGAGTCTGGGTGGGTTGCTCTCTGGAGAGTTGGTACGGACTTGTTGGGTATCTGGCCTGTTCTCACACTGTAGGGATTCTTTGAGTGGCAGATGAAGTTTAATTTAGTTAAAAGTGAGGTGCTACATTTTGGAAAGGCATATCAGGGCAGGACTTATTCCTGTGCTTACACAGCTTCCTTGGTTTTCATAGACTTGGACAGTACAGAAGATGCCCATTGATTCTGTACCATCAACACAACATTAAATCGACACTCATCCCACTTTCCAGCACTAGCCCTACTGCCTTGAATGGTATGACATTAAGTTTCCATCCAAGTGCTTCTTAAAGGTTGTGAGGTTACACACTTCAACTGTCTTCCTTGGCAGTAAATTCCAGACTCTCCACCCTCTTAGTGAAAATAAATTTCATCAAATCCCCTCTCAATCTCCTGCTTTAAGTGTGCTTCTTGTTTAGGTATGATCCCAGCTGAAGTTATGTTGCAGATTACATTTTAACAATACAACAAAAGTTTATTAAGCAAAATAAATGGAAATATAAAATCATGCCACTTACTTATTCCAGAACCTTTATTTATTTAAAAGTATAATTCCATAACACTCCTTTACAAATTACCAACAAAACATCTTTTGCACTGTACTCACCCCAGAGTAGGGAAATAAAATGCTTCTTTACATTGCGATAGGCTTAAGGTGATTGTGACTTTAATTTCTAGATCACCAAAAGATTAAACGTACTCAGCTTCAAATAACTTCTTCAGGATTTTATACCAATGCTTGTTGTTTGGGGCTATCACTAACTCTTTACGCTACAGTAATCTAGTTTTACTATATTCTCCCCTTCTCAGAAGCACTGCTCTTTACCACCATTAATACAAGAACTTTGCAGAACTGTCCCAGATACAAAATAATACTGAAGAAGAAAGTCTCCCTCCAAACTATGGCTGAATCCCATAAAAGTAGAAATATCTAGTCTGGCTTTATTTTTTAACAGTCCTTAAAGTTCACTGGTTTGCCTTCCTAAATCATAAAAACCTTAAGGTAAACGAACATCCAATATTCATTATGGGGTGTGGTCATTGCTGGCTATTTATTGTCCATCCACAATTACCCAGGCAGCAGTTGAGATACATCCACATTGTAGGAGTCACTTGTAGGCCACGCCAGGTAAGGACAGCAGATTTCCTTCCCTAAAGGGCAGTAGTGGAAGAGATGGGTTTTTCTGACAAACGACAATTGTTAGACTCTTATTCCAGATTTTTTTTGTTGAATTCAAATTTCACCATCTGCCACGGTGGAATTTGAACCAGGTCTCCAGAACATGACCTGGGTCTCTGGATTACTATTCTAGCAATAATACCATTAAGTATTGCCTTACCTTGTACAATAAGGGGAGTCACTATTTAAATGTGTGGCTCCTGATGTTTAAAACACAGACGAGGTGATTTCTTTTTCTTGAGTGGTAAGTCTTTGGAACTCTCTTCCTGAAAAGCTAATGGAAGTAGAGTCTCTGAACCTCGGACTCCAGAGTTTAAACACTTCATCGGAGGCTGCACTGATGATGTTACCCAGCAGGATAATGAACCATCTGCGAACTAACGAACCAGCTCAGTGAGCGAACCAACCACAGAATCAGTGCAAAGCCTCTGATGTTCTGCAGGTGAAAATTATTCAGAAACAGTTAAAGCAAACGGTTAAAATGGTGGAGGAGCAACAAACTCAAAATGTTATGAAGAGGCGCTGAGAGTTTTCTGTTGAGCCAGCAGTCATCAAGTGGAGCAATACCTGAATATGCACTCTTTGAAAGACTGATGCCTTGACTGAGAAACTGCCCCCAGGCCAAGCACTGACTGAGAAACAGGCCCAGTCCCGGCAAAGGCTGAGAAACGGCTCCCCCCTTCCCACCCCCAGCCCGGGCACAGGCTGAGAAGCAGCTCCCCCGAGTCCGGGCACAGGCTGAGAAACAGCTCCCCCAAGCCCGGGCACAGGCTGAGAAACAGTCACAGTGAATCTGCCTTTAGCCAAATATGAAAATTCTGGTAAAATCACTTACCAACATTTTTCCTTATATTCAATACGCTGTAATAGACAAAAGAAATGCTGATTTACAAACTGTCTTTTCACAATATCAACATTATCAATCTGTTATCCTTTTCTGCACTCTGTACTGAACTCTGCTCTGAGCTCAGTCTCCAATATTCAGTATCACTTGTCCTGTGGAACTAACAGTGTCTGACGGAAGCTATTACTGAGAAACAGCTCCCAGCCTGAGCACTAACTGAGAAACATTGGAATTATTGAGTTATAGGGTTATACAGCATGGAAACAGACCCTTTGGTCCAACTCGTCCACCCCTCAACCTCCCACGCTTCTGCTGAAAACGATCCGGTCTATCTAACCGCTCCTTACCGAGAAGGAGTGGACGGAGGTGGAGTGAGCAGGGAGTAGGTGGAGGAGGAAGTGGGAAGAAGGGGGTGGTGGAGGAGGAAGAGAGGAGGGGAAAGGAGGAGGAAGAGTATGTGGGAGGAAGAGAAGGAGGGAAGAGAGGGAAGGGTATTGAGGGGCCAGAGTGGAGACAAGCGAGAACAGAAGGAAGGGGAGAAGAACAGGGAAGAGAAGGGGGAGGGAGGAGGGGTTGAAGAGAGAGGAGGAGAAGGAAAAGGTGCTGAGGAGGGGTAGAAGTGCAGAAGGTGAGGAAAAGGAAGAGTTGGAGACGAAGAGGTGAAAATGGAAAGGGAGGAGGGGAATAGGAGGAGTGTCTGCTTCCCACTCAGTGTACCCAACTCAGTCCCACCCCAGCCCGTTCTCTTTCAGTGACTTAATTTATCACCTCTTTTCATTGCCCTGAATCATAAAGCAGATCCCAAAAAGACGAGTGCAGGTATGATAGTTATGACGATCCAGAACCCTGGCAGCAGTCCTTGCTTGGGGAAGAAGGCACATGTAATGAGAGAGAGAGAGCAAGAGAGAGAGAGAGAGAGGGAGAGAGACAGAGAGAGAAATAAAACAAAAGTCAGATGCTTGAGAACAAGTTCACCCAAACCCACCGTCATACCCATTGTCTGGGTTAGATCACCTTCTTCATCCACTGTTACACCCCATCCCTCCATCAATGCCACTCCCTCATCTCCCACCTCCTTCATTGCCTCTTCCTCTGTTACAACCTGTCTCTTAATCGCCAAGACACCACAGAATTCCATAGATTCCAAAGAATCCCTACTGTGTGGAAACAGGCCATTCAGCCAAGAAGTCTACACTGATCCTCCGAAGAGCACTCCACCCAGACCCATTCCCCCTACCCTTTCCCTGTAATCCTATATTTCCCATGGCTAATGCACCTAACCTACACATTGCTGAACACTATGGGAGATTTAGCATGGGCCAATCCACCTAACTTGCAAATCTTTGAACTGTGGGAGGAAACTGGAGCACCTGGCAGAAACTCACACAGACACAGGGAAAATGTGCAAGCTCCACACAGACAGGTGCCCAAGGGTGGACCATCACCACGAGATGCCTGCTGTTGCTGGATGGATGCTGATCAGCCTGTATTGGTCTATTGTCACCAGTTGTGGCTGATTGGGTCACAGGGAGCCTGTTTCAATCAGAGTTTCCTGGGGATTTTACATTTCTCTACAATGAGATTCAGTTCCTTTCCGCCAGTTTGCTGAGTATCTGTGAAGGTCTTCTCCCACTGTGACTGACCTGTAATCTGGATGTGAGCCTTTTGTTTCTCCTTCAGGATCACATTGTTAATGACACAAGTGTACTTATTGGTGGAGTCTTCTGGGATCTCAATGAAGCTGCTTACCGTGAGAAACCCCTGAGTGTCCGGCTGGTACGTGGTTTGCTGCTGGGCCGTCACGTTCTCTCCATCTCGCTCACCCACAGGATGGGCGGCTGTGGGTACCACCCTTCGGATATGCAGCCCAGTCTGATGCCATTGTTCACGTAACCCTCCATTCGATCCAGGACTGGCAGCCTGCTGCATTAGATCTCCAAAACTGCATCACCCCACCTTTATCTGAATTAAACTTGATCTGCCATTTCTGAACCCAAGTCTCCAAGCTATCTAAATCCTGCTGCACCCTTTAGCAATCCTGCTCACTATCTGCAGCTATCCCCTCCTTCTCCCCCACCAAGCTGTCATTCCGTGCCACTGGGCCTGACCTGAGTCTACCCACCACTGCGCCTGATCAAATTCCCCTCACCCTTCCCACCAGACCTGAATCACCTACCCACACCACCATCACCAGATGTGATTCCTCCCACACTTTCTGACCTATCCTACACATTGCATTAATTACTTTGCCATATCAAACCCTGATACTGTACCCATTTGACACACTACTTACCTTGTTTTCTAACCCATTCCCAGTTGTTATCCTACTTACCCTGTACCCATAGTCCCTTTCCAGCTAACAACTTACCTACCTGGCAGCCTATTAACATGGCACCGTATTATTTACTCATCTGGCAATCTGGCTTCCTATCCCTGACAGTTTACTCTTTCACAAGTTCATACCCTTCCCAGCCAGCATTCTACTTACCTATACCATTTACCCATTTGATACCCTCCCCTCCCAGAACTTTAAGATCACAGTTACCATATGCATTATAGTTTGACAGCAGCTATCAAAATGGCTTTAAATGTCAGAACGTTGTGAAAGGGGAATGTGATTTACCGTCCTCTGATAGTTCTATTTCATGAAAGAACCATCAGAGTGGGAGAATGGCTCTGTATTTCTGAGGAAGCCCAAGTGGAATCTCCTGTCAGAAATGCAGAGCTACCTTCTTTTATAAAAATGAAGGGCTGGAATTGCAATCAGCGTGAAATTACCACTCCTCAGAAAATCCAGCCCATTGTCTCAGATTGTTTAATGCAAGTCAACATAACCACTGTTGAAGGAAATTGGACAAACTCCAGTCAGCTCATGCAGAACCAAGAATCTCCAAACAACTGCTCAACTGACAGTATGAAGATGACCAACGTAATAGCTGCATTGGTTCACAATATTCATTGCTGACCAGCCAAAGGGTGATTTCTTCATGCTCAGCTCTCAATTCTAACCCGTGTATTGGTGTCATGATTTATTCTCTTTTCTCACATTGTATTAACTGATTAACTCATTCTCTAATTCAAATAGGTCTACTTAAATTGGCTCCTTTTAAAACAAAAATATGTTTGTGGTGGGATAAGATATCAACAAGGGAAGGGTAACCTTTCAATTTTACATTATTGGAACTAATTGAGGGGTAGGTGAATAATGAATGGAAATCCATTCATTCCTCCTCACCCAGAAACACAATATTTGGAGGCATACCATCTAGAATAGTAACAAATTGGGGACCTTCATCTGATGACTGTTCTTAACAGAACCCCAAGTTTCCAAAAGTCACTAATAATGCATCACGACCATTTATAACAGGTGATGTAAAGATTTAAAGCTGGAAGACACTCATGAATCATTTCATATTTGGCAACATGCAAATTACTTTTAGTGGAAACTGAAAGAATTAAATTAATTCAGATTAATCGAAGAATGTTGAGGGCAATTTGCGGCTGGACTGGTAATCATGCCTGGGGTTAAAACTTTAGGTCAATCGTTCCAAGTAAAATCTTAATCCCAGAGGTGAACAATGGATTGAAGCATCAAACCTGATCCCCAAAATCCTGGAAATAAACATAGAAGCATAGAAACATAGAAAATAGGTGCAGGAGTAGGCCATTCAGCTCCTTGAGCCAGCACCACCATTCAATACGATCATGGTTGATCATGCAATCTCAGTATCCCATTCCCGCTCTCTCCCATTCCCCTTGATCCCTTTAGCCATAACGGCCATGTACAGCCCCCTCTTGAACATATCTAATAAGTTGGCTCCAACAGTTTCCTGTGGGAGAGAATTCCACAAGCTCACTACTCTGAATGAAGAAATTCTTCATCTCAAGCTTAATGGCTTACCTGTTATTCTTAGACTGTGACCTCTCGTTCTGGACTTCCCCAATATTGAGAACCTTCTTCCCACATCTATCCCATCCAGTCCCATCAGGATTTATAGATTTCTATGAGATCCCCCACCCTAATTCTTCTAAATTCCAATGATTACAAGTCCATTCGATCCTGTCTTTCCTCATGTATCAGCCCTGCCATCCGGGGTATCAGTCTGGTGAACCTTCGCTGGACTCCCTCACTAGCAAGAATGTCCTTCGTCAGACTAGGTGACCAAAACTGTGCACAATACTCAAAAGGTGTGGCCTCACCAAGGCCCTGTCAAACTGTAGCAAGATATCCTTCCTCTGATACTCAAATCGTCCTGCTTTGAAGGAGAGTATGCCATTAGCCTTTCTCACTGCCTGCTGCACCTGCATGCCTACCATTACACCCAGATCTTGTTGTATTTCACCTTTTCCTAAACTACCACCATTCAGATAATAAGTGACATCATCACAAATAAAGCTGCATGAGGACACTATCTAACTGGGCCAGGACACACTGCAACACCCTGGAACTATGCAGGAAAGAGAAAGAACACCTGTACAAAATCCTCACTATAAACGGATATCACTGCAATTTCATCTGCAGATGCCTACTAAAGAGGCAACAACAGGAGGACATAGTACGCCCTAACACACTGCCACACTGCCCTACATCAAGAACATATCTGAAATGACAACAAGACTCCTAAGACCATGAGGAATCATGGTGGCCCACAAGCTCACAGCCACTCTACGACCAACACTTACAAGGATTAAAGAGCCCATTCCCACAACATGCAGAACCAACATGGTTTACAAAATGCCAGGCAATGACTGGCACAAACATTACATTGGACAGACAGGAAGGAAACTAGCTATCAGAATACATGAACATAAACTAGCAGCAAAACGACACGATGAGCTCTCCTTAATATCAGTACAGTCAGACAATGAAGGCCATCAGTTTAACTGGGACAAGGTAACCATACCCAAGCCATACAGACACATGCATGGAAACTCCTAGAGGCATGGTTCTCCACCCGTAATGCAATCAACAAACACAGAATTGGACCCCATATACAAATCCATACAAATCAAAACTGGAAATGACACCACTCACCATAACAGACCAAACAGTATAAATTCCAAATGGAGTAGAATAACACCGCTTCATTGGAGGCTCCACTGATGATGTCTCATAGTATGGTGATGAAACGCCTGAACGAGGACAAGCCAGCTCGGTGAGCAAGTCAACAATACAGTGAGTTTTGGTTCTGTTGAAAGTGAGGCTGCACAATTAAGAATGGAGAATTGGAAATGGCAAATTAATTTAACAAGTATTTTCCCAGAGTCGTCATGAAAGAGTTGACAAGTAACATCCCGAAATCAATCAAAAAGTGGAAGCAAGCTTACAGTCACTCGATAAGTTGTACTGAATAAATTGTTTGAGCTGCAGGCTGACAAGTGCTTGGATCATGACAGACTCCATCTTATTGTCCTAACAGAATTGGCTAGTGAGATAATTGTGCACTAGTTTTCATTTTCCAAACCTCCATTGATTCAGGTATGTTATTATTAGATTTGAAGACAGCAAATTAATGGGAAGGTGATGGCCTAGTGGCACTATCGCAGGACTGTTAATCCAGAGACCCAGATAACATGCTGGGGACCTCAGTTTGAATCTTGCCACAGCAGATGGTGAAATTTGAATGCAATAAAAATCTGGAATTAAGAGTCTCATGATGACTGTAATTCCATTGTCAGAAAAACCCATCTAGTTCACTAATATCTTTTAGGGAAGGAAACTGCCGTCCTCACCTGGTCTGGCCGAGATGTGACTCCACAGCAATGTGGTTGACTCTTAACTGCCCTCTGGGCAATTAGGGATGGGCAATAAATGCTGCCTAGCCAGCGACACTCTCATCCCGTGAATGATTTTTTAAAAAAATTTACTCAAAAAGTGAGGGAGACAGAAAGCAGAAAGTCACAGGCCAGATGGTCAAACATCTGTCATCAGGAAAATGTTCAACATTATCCTTAAAGACCTTATAGCAGAGCACTTTAATAATTTCACTGTGATCAGGCAGAGTCAAGATGGATTTATGAAAGAGAAATCGTCTCTGTCATAATATGTTGGTGTTCCTTAAGAAGGTAATATGTGCTATTAATAAAAGGGAAACCGGTGGATGTACTATATTTAGATTTCCAGAAGGCATTTGAATAGGCATCAGATCAAAGATTATTGCAGAAAATAAATGCTGATGGTGGAAGGGTTAGAATATAAGCAGGGATAGAAAATTAGCTGGCTAACAGGAAGCAAGTGTAGGCCTAAGTGAATCTTTTTCATGTTGTCAAGATGAACAAATAGTTAGGATACTATTGCAGAATGATCACGATGGAGGAGTAGGTGTCGTTCTGTTTTTTTCTTCCAAGTGTGTTAATCTAGCTTCTCGCTAAATACATCAAGACTATTCAGTAAGTTCCATATTCTCTGGCTGAGGACATTTCTGCTGAATTCCCCATTGGATTTATTAGTAACTGTCTTATATTTATAAATCCATGTTATCCATAGAATTGAAAACACCACCGATCTCGTCAAACCCCTTCACGACATTGCGTCTATTTAAAGCAATCACATTCACACAGCGCCTTTGAGGACATCCCAAAGCATTTTACCAACAGTGAAGTATTTCTGAAGTTTAATGAATGTTGCAATGTAGGAAAAACAACAATTTGCACAGCAAGCTCCCAAAAATACAAATGTGAGTAGATCATCTAAATGCTGTAATGCTGAATGAGGGATTAATATTGACCGAGATAAATGTACCTATTGCATTTTAGGGATGACAAATCAGAGCAGGACTAACACAGTTCATGGTAGGGCCCTGGGGAGTGTTGTCCAACAGAAAGAGTTACTTCGTTCCTTGAAAGTGGCATCACAGGTGGAGAGGGTGGTGAAGGCAGTGTTTGGAATGCTTGCCTTCATTGGTCACAGCACTGAGTACAGGAGTTGGGATTTCATGTTACAGCTGTGTAGACATTGCTAAGGCCACATTAAGAGCACTGGGTACAATTCTTCTCACCCTGCTGTAGGAAGGATGTTATTAAACTCGAAAGAGTACAAAAAGATTTACAAGGATGTTACCGAGAATGGAGAGTGAGTTATAAGGAAAGGTTGGATAGACTGAGACTTTTTACTCCTGGAGCTGAGGAGGCTGAAGGGTGACCATATAAATGTTTATAAAATTATGAGGGGCATAGATAAGGTAAACAGCCAAAGTCTTTTCGCCAGAGTAGGGAAGGCTGAAACTAGAGGGCATAGGTTCAAGGTGAGAGGGGAAAGATTTAAAACGGACCTAAGGGCCCTTTTTTCACACGGAGGGTGGTGCGTGTATGGAACAAGGTGCCAGAGGAATATGGTAGAGGCGAGTACAATTACAACATTTAAAGACATTTGGACAAGTGCATGGATAGGAAAGGTTTAGAGGGATGTGGGCCAAATGCAGAGAAATGGAACTAGTTTAGTTCAGGAAACCGAGTCGGTATTGAGTTGGGCCGAAGTGTCTGTTTCCGTGCTGCATGTCTATGACCGAGAGTAACTCCCCTGCTCTTCAAAATGCTTGAGGGTTTGGATTGAAGTCTCATTGGCACTCCCTCAGTTCCGCCCTGGAGTGTCAGTCTGTGTTTTGAAGGTGATGTCCTAGATGGGGCTTGAAGCCACAATCTCCTGGTGTAAAGGAGAGAATAAAAACACATGATTCAAGCTGGCACTGGGCCAGTGACCTGCCTTCTCGAACCTGTTCAATATTCCCGATAACCTGCTCATGATACAACCTGGAGGGAGCTAGGCGGGGACGAGGCGGTCTCACGCACGAATTTGACCTTTATTTTTAAGATGCGTTCAGTGCTGTAAAGTGGGGATTCCAGTTGAGCCAAACCTAGAACCATCCCAGCCATGGACAGGGAATCCGTTTGGAGCTGGGAACACCCAGATTCTCCAGTCCTACACGGGAATAGACGGGTTACCATTTCCCACCCCTGTCCCCGGGACACACTCTCCCCTTCACCCAGAGTCTGAGAACCTTTATCCTCCCACAGCCCGGCCCTCCCAGTCTCCGGGACAGGCCCCTGCTCGTTTCCAGGACTGAGTCCCACTTTTCCCCGGGACTGAGTGTGGATCCAGGAGATCCCCATCGAGAGGGAGATCGGAGTCAATTACATTGAAACAGACAGGAGCTGAAATTATCCCAAATTCACCAATTGAAATCATCCAAAAAAATCGGAATGGATAACAAAATGGAGATGTGATCGGAGCCTTTCGGTTTCTGTTTGATGTCAGCTCCGCTTCTCCAATTGATAAACAACTGAGCGGAAAGTTTTAGGGCGTCAACCTCAAACTGCGGAAGGACAAGATTAACCCAAAAGAAACTTTACACGAGCCGTTTATTCAGCTCATCTCTCCAACCCCTGCTCTCCGGCTTATTTACATCACATTCACTATGTTACAGTGACCTACATTGACGTTCAGGGTACATGCTAACGGAAGGACGCAGGTTCGGTTTCTTCCTGCTTTCCAACTCCTGAACTGCAGTCCTGTAGGCTCAAGAACTTCATGAACAAATCCAAATGTTGTTTCAATATGGAGAGGCGTTTCTACCCCTAGCACCTCAAACAGTGAAAGATTCCCGTCCCCCTCCCCCAACTCCAGATCCCGTGGGTTTCCTGTACATTTTATACATCTCGGTCATGTCATCTCTGCTCCGAGGAGAACATCTCCAATCTCTCTTCATAACTGAAACTCTCCAGCCCAGGCACTATCCTGGTAAATCTCCTCTGGACCCTGTCCGGTGCAATCACTCCCTTCCAATAATGTGGATTCCAGAACTGTAAACAATATCCTAGCTGTGGCCAAAGCAATGTTTTATATAGTTCAGGCATAACTCCCTTGCTTTTAAACTGCCTCAACTAATTACGATGATGTGGAGGTGTCGGTGTTGGACTGGGATGGACAAAGTCAGAAATCACGCCACATCAGGCCGTAGTCCAGCAGATTTATTTGAAGTCACAAGCTTTCGTAACGCTGATCCTCTGTCAGGTGGAGGCCTAATAAAGGCAAGTATACATATGCCTTCTTGCACACTTTATTCGCCTGCCCTGTCACTTTAACGGACTGGTGGACATGCTCACCAAGATCCCTCTGATCCTTGGTGCTTGCCAGGGTCCTACAATTCATTATGTACTCCCTTGCATTGTTTGTCCTGCCCAAGTGCATCACCTCACATTTATTTGGGTTGAATTCAATTTGCCACTGATCAGCCCAACTGCCCAGGCATCCACATCACCTTGAACTCGAAGACTGTCTTGCTTACTATTTACTCCCTACCAATTTTTGTAATGTCTGCAAACTTACTCATCAACCTTCTGCATTCAACTCCAAAGCATTTCTATAAACCGCAAGGAGCAAGGCCCCCAACACTGACTACTGTGAGATCCGAATGGACACAGACATCCAGTCTGCGTCCATTCCATAACTGTCAGACTTTGCTTCCTGCCACACAGCCAATTGTGGAGCCAATAACCAATTTCCTTGGATCCATGGGCTCCCACCTTCACTATCAGCCTCCCACATGGGACCTTATCAAAAGCCTTGCTGATGTCCAAGGAGACTATTTCAAAAGCATTGTCCTCATCGATACACTTGATCATCACTTCAGAAAATTTAATCAATTTGGTCAGACATGACCTCCCATTAACAAAACCACACTGACTGTTCTTGATTAATTCTTGCTTCTCCAAGTGCAGATTAATTCTGTCTCTCAGAATTGCTTACAATCATTTCCCCATATAGTCAATGAAGTACCTTTTCAAGGCTGATATAAGAATGTTACAATGCAGTGAACGCTAAACCCAGTTACTGAAATGGCCCATCCCTCACTTGTTAACTAGTTTAAATACCATGACATGGCTCCTTGTCCTACTACCTTTACCCTTGAAAAGACTGAACTTCAAAAAGTTTGAGTTCTATGGAAGGGTCAATGGGATCTGAAAAATTAATTCTGATTTCTCTCCATAGATGATGCCAGACTCGCAGAGCTTTTCCAGCAATTTCTGTTTTTGTTCAAGAAACTTTCTACTCTTCCTCACATCAGGCCATGGGGAAAGAAAGTAAATAGATGTCTGCCACATAGTTACCTGTTAACCACTTACAATTCTATATGACGCCTTCAAGATTGTTGTTTTGCAGGGGCAATTATCGAGTGTTTGCCACTGACGCCCATAGGACAATGATCAGAGGTAACACAATGTGGAGCTGGAGGAGCACAGCAGGCCAGGCAGCATCAAAAGAGCAGGAAAGTTGGTGTTTCAGGTCGGGAACCTTCTTCTGAACACTCATTTTCTGAAGAATGGTCCCGACCCAAAACATCAACTTTCCTGCTCCTCTGATGCTGCCTGGCCTGCTGTGCTCCTTCAATTCCACACTGTGTTGTTTCTGACTCCAGCATCAGCAGTTCTTACTATTTCAGACAGTGATCAGAGTTTGGCACAAAGAGGAAAGTTTAAGAAGTATTTTAAAGCAGGAGCAAGGCAGAGATTTAAAATGAAAGACGAGAAATACTTGCAATTATACAGCACCTTCCAGGACCACTCGATGTGTCAAAGTGCTTTGCTGCCAATTAGGTACTTTTTGAGCGTAGTCAATGTTGTCTTATAATCACTGAGGCCAATTACACGCAGCAAGCTATCTGAAACAGTGATCACGTAATGACAAGGTCATCTGTTGTTTGTGACCATCTGATTGTAGAATCTTACCTTGTGGGACAGAAGATCAGGATTAGGCAGTTCAGCCCATCGAGTCTCTTTGCTATTCAATGAGATCATGGTTAGCCTGATCATTCTGAACTCCACTTTCCAGCCTTATCACCATAACCTTTAATTCCCAGCATTGAATATTCCAACTGACCGAGACTTGACAGCCCTCAGTGGTAAATAATTCCACACCATCACAGAGAATGCTGGAGAAACTCAGCAGATCCAGTAGCATCAAAGGAGAGAGAAACAGAATTAAATTTCAAGTCTGAGATGACTCTTTTTCATAGCTATTTGTATGTGTCTGATTAGAAGGGTGTGTAAGTGATGATTTTTCTGGGGGGTTAGAGAGGCTGCACCTGAGTCATTTTTTTTCATCACAGAGGCACGACTGTTGAGAGTCTTCCTGTAACGTGAACTGGAGTGAGAGACAGAGACGCAGTAAAATGGCCTTCAGTTGTCTTTATTCAGGGAACTTGCTGTTACATCTTTGAGCTGAACCTCAAGCTGGAACTGCTGAGTAGACGTGGCTTTTTTTCTTATACAATTGTACCAGATACAAAGTACTACAGTTACCAGATCCTCAATATAATCAATTGATGTTTCTTTTTACAGGGTGTTTTTATTGTAATTCTTTAACAATTCGTATCTGTTTCCCTTAAGGATTTGTTTGTCCTATTGGGACAGGTACTTGAAAATGACCTGTGAAGTGCTTGAAACTGACCTTTGTGGTTAACTGAGATTGTTCAGTGAAGTGACACAGTATGGAGGTGGAAGAAAACCGAAATGTTGACTCTGTTGTCTATGCACAGATGTTGCCAGACCTGCTGAGTTTCAGTGCTCCTGAAACAGACCGATATGGAACCTTACTGGAAAACTCATCTCATCTCAAAAATACTCATTCACTGTCATCCAGTCAAATTCATCTCCATGCTGTCACTGTCATTTCATTCCAAGGGCTTCAATTTTACTTCAAATTCTTTTATGTGACAATTTCTCAAAAGCCTTTACAAGTCCAGAATAAATTCCACCTGAATCCAAACTGAATCCTAATCTAACTTCGTTAGAAAGCTCAACCAATTCAATTAAATTTGATTTGCTTTCAACAAGCCCACACTGGTTTTCTTGAATTATCCAGATTTGCTTAACAGTGTTGGAGATCATCCTTAAAATTTCTCATCACTGAGGTTAATCTCACTGACTTGTTGCTGGAAATGATCAGCAGTTCTGGCAGCATCTGTGAAGAAAAAGTTAGAGTTAACGTTTTGAGTCCGGTGACCCTTCCTCAGTTCTGAGGAAGTTTTTGGTTTTGTTCGTGATTTACAACATCCACAGTCCTTTCAGATTTTATTTAGTGAAGGAAGAGGAGTGTGAGGAGGGAAGATTAAAAGGGAGGGGAGAGTCAGGGGTGAGGAAATCAGGGTATGGTCATTGTGGAGGAGTGGACAGAGACAGGAGGTGGGAAAGGGGCAGGCCAAGGATTAGGATTAAATGAAGGGCAGCGGACAGAGCACAACGAGGGGAGAGTGACTGGGTTGGGAGGCTGTGTTCAAGGAGTTAGTTACTGAGAGGGAAGAGTGAGCCCAGAGGGAGTGCAGAGTGAGTGAGAGGGGAGAACAAGAATGGGAAAGGCTGAAGGAGGCTGCAGAGATTAGGACAGAATTAGGGGTTAGAGATGGGGGCGACGAGTGAGCAGGAGGGAGAAAGCGAAAGGGGAGTGAGGGTCAGAGGTTGGGAGTGCATAAAGATTGAGGCCCATGAGAGAGTGATGTGAAGGGAGTGGTGCCTATTGGGAGACAGCAGGAGAGAATATCGAGGGATAGGGACAAGGAAACTGAGGAGAGAGTGATAGGATGAATAAAGAGGTGAGCTGAGTGACAGGGTTAGAGTGTTTGGAGGGGGAGGCAAGGGGTAAGGGAAGAGAGGGAAGTGAGCAGTGAGGGAGGGGCAGTGAGGATGAGAGGCATTGCTAGGAGGAAACGTGTCTGAGAGAGGAAGAGAGAGTGAAAAGGAGATGGAGTGGGAAAAGCCAATAGTGTGCAGGTGAGTGAACTGGAAAGGACTAAGGGGGGTGCGAGGTGCGAAAGTTTCAGGGAGTTATAGTAAGGCAGCGAAGCGATAGGAGAGTGGGTTAGAAGACACCATGAAGGCCGAAGTGTGAGTGAGAGGGGAGAGTGAGCAGGAGTGGATATGAGGGAACAGGGCCAGGAGAGTGACATGCCTGATGCTGGGCTATAGTCTTATAGTAGATGCAAATTCAAGTTATCATACACCCAGAGGCTGTTATCTCATCAATGAAAGAGAGAGATAGCTGCTGGTGAGTTTTACCTCAGAATCACCAACCCTCACTAAAGGGATGATGTTGAGAAGGCAGGATCTTCATGGTTTAGGATTTTAAGCCTGCACTGTTGGTGTCAGTCTGTATCACAAACCAGCTGGCCAGCCAACTGAGCTAACGAACTAATGTAGTCATAGAGTAATACAACATCAAATGAGACTCTTCAGCCCATTGTGTCCATGCTGGTCATCAAGAACCTATCAACTTCCATTCCGTTTCCCAATCCTTGGCCCATATCCTTGTATGCTGTTTCTTTTCAATTTTTCAACTGAACAATTTCTGAAATGTTCTGACGGCTTCTGTCTCCTTTGTTTATTTTTATTTATTTATTGAGGGGCTGAGGGCGTCACTGGCCAGGCCAGCATTTATTGCCCATCCCTAATTGCCCAGAGGGCAGTTAAGAGTCAACCATATTCTGTGGATCTGGAGTCACATGTAGGCCAGACCAGGTAAGGATGGCAGTTTCCTTCCCTAAAGGACATTAGTGAGCCAGATGGGGTTTTTTTTCCTGACAATCAGCAATGGTCATGATTAGACTCTTAATTCCAGATATTTATTGAATTCAAATTCCAACATTTGCCATGGTGGGATTCAAACCCAGGTCCCCATACATTATCTAGATCTATGGATTAAGAGTCCAGAGATGATATCATTTGGCCATTGCCTCCCCAGGTATTGAGTTCCTGATACTATCATCATCTGCATGAAAAATATTATCCTTAATTTCTCTGTAAACCTTGTGTTCCTTCACAGAAATCTATGCCCCTGGTTATTGAACATTCCATGAAGGGAACAAGTATCCTTCTATTTTCCCAAACTACATTTCTTCTAATTCTGTTCAGTATAAGTCTTTCACAATTTCCCAATCCCGGTTGAATTCCCATAATATTAAGACCCTATTGTTTTTCTGCTTCTCTGAGACTTACCAACATGTCAGTGCTTAATCTCTCTGACTGGGTTGGATCTATAGTACATACCAAGCAATATCATTGCCCAATTTTTATAAAGTTCTCCCCATGTGGCCTCTATTGAGTGGAAAATCAAATACTGTTCTTCCAGTTTGTGCTAAGCCTTGAGCTAGAAGAACAGCATGTCATTTTCCGCTTGGGGCCCCAGCAGCTTTCAGGGCCCAATGTTGAGTTCAACAATTTTAGGACCTGGACACCTTCTTCCATGTCCTTTACACACCTGCACACTCCAGGCCCTGTCATGACATGAGCTACTTTCAGCACAGCCAACTCATTTTCACTTACTTATAGTCCCCATTATCAGCACGTCTGTCTCCCTGATTTACCATGACCCATCCCTTTGTCTGTCTAACTGTTCTTCTCTCCCTCTGGGCTCTGTCTCCACCATTTTTTTTTTACTCCTTTACCATCCCCATCACCATCCCTTCCCTGAACACAACCCCGGAAATGTTAACTCTGCTTTCTCTCAAAGATGTTTCTAAACCTGCTGAGTTTCTCGAGTAATTTCTGTTTGTTTCAGATTTTCAGCATCTTCCAATTTTTAATGTTAATTTACTGTTAATTCTGTTGTTGCGAACTGCATTGGATTATTGACATTAAGTAGACGGACAGACCACGGAAAGTGGGAGTAAATATGAACGGAGAGGGTATGGGATTATTAGTGAATGAGATAAGGAGTAATGGCATGTAGAACTGGGAAATGATGTGGACAGAGATTGAGGAATAGCAGAGACCGGTGGAAGGGAATAGAGTACTAGAGTCATACCGCATGGAAACAGAACCTTCCGTCCAACCAGTCTATGCTGACCATAATCCCAAGCTAAACTAGTCCCACCTGTCTGTGCTTGGCCCATATGCCTCCAAACCTTACCTATTTATGTACTTATCCAAGGTCTTTTAATGGTTGCAACTATACCTGCATCCATCATTTTCTCTGGCAATTCGTTCCACACACGAATCACTCTCTGTGTAATAAAATTGCCCCTCATGCCCTTTTTAAATCTTTCTCCTCTTAGCTTAAAAATATGTCCCCTAGTGCTGAACTCCCCTAACCCAGGGGAAGGATCCTTGCTTTTCACCTTATCCATGCCACTCATTAATTTATAAATCTCAGTAAGGTCACTCCTCAACTTCCTACACTTGTGAAAAAAGGTCCCAGCCTTTCCTGTCTACTTTTATAAGTCAAACTCTCCATTCCTGGCAACATCTTTCCTGAACCCTCTTCATTTAACAGGGTGACCAGAACTGCACACAATACTCCAGAAGAGGACTCACCAACCTCCTGTGCAACCTCAATATGACGTCCCATCTCCTATATGCAAAGGTCTAAGCAATGAAGGCAAGTAAGTTAAATTCCTTCTTAACCACCCTGTCTCCATGTGATGCAAATTTCAAAGAACCACTACGACTCTCTGTTCTACAACACTCCCCAGGTTCCTACCATTAATTGTATAAGTCCTGTCCTTATTTGTTTTACCAAAATACAATACCTCACATTTATCCAAATTAAACTCCATCTGCCACTCCTCAGCCCACTGAACCATTTGATCAAGACCTCTTTGTAATCTTAGCTAGGGTGGCACAGTGGCTAAGTATTTAGCACTGCTACCTTACAGCACCAGGCCTCGGGTTTGATTCCAACCTCAGGGTTTGCACATCCTCCCTGTGTGTGTGTGGCTTTCCTCCACACAGTCCAAAGATATGCAGGTGAAATGGATTGGCCATGCTAAAATGTCCCAAAGTGTTCAGTGATCTGCAGGCTAGGTTGATTAGCCATGGGAAATAGAAGATCACAGGTATGGGATGGGTCTGGGTGGGATGCTCTTCAGAGGGTAGGTGTGGACTCGATGGGCTGAATGTGATTCCATGCCACAGGGATTTTGTGTTAACCTTTTTCACTGCCCACTATACCACCAATTTTGGAGTTATCTGAAAACTTACCAACCATGCTTTCTATATTCTCATCCAAATTAATAATATAGATGACAAACAAAATTTGTCCCAGTAACGATCCCTGTGGAACACCGCTGGTTACAGGCCTCCAGTCTGAAAAACAGTTCTCCACCACCACCCTCTGTCTCCTACCGTAAAGCCAATTTTGTATCTAATGGCAAGCTCATCCTGAATACCATGTGATATTACTTTCATCATTAGTTTACCATGCAGAACCTTGTCAAAGGTTTTACTAAAGTTTTTACAAATAAACAAAGTCTACCACTCTTTCCCCATCAAACGTCTTGGTTATTTTCTCAAAAATTCTCAATCAATTGTGTGAGACATGATTTCCCGCACTCAAAACGATGTTGACTATCCCTAATCATTCTTTGCCTCTCCAAACACATGTAAATCCAATCTTTTCAGAATCAACTCCAACAACTTATCCATCACCAATGTCAGACTCATAGGTCTGTAGTTCCTCGGTTTCTCCTTACAGCAGTTTTTAAACAGTGGCACTAATTAGCCACTCTCCAGTCGTCCAGCACCTCACCCATGTTTAAAGATGATCTATATTGTAGCAGCCCCCTGGGTGCTCAAAGAGAGATAGCCAACTTGGCCAAACAGCAAGAGATGCTGGGTACATTGGACAAATAAACCTTTGAAATCACGAAACCCACACAACAGACACAGTGCAAATGCAGCAGCTGGGTGCTAATGATATTAGCATAATGTAAAAGGCAACAGTTATTCTGGATAGACATACCCTGAACAAATTAGATATAACACATATGGAGCTGGAGAAACACAGCAGGCCAGGCAGCTTCAGAGGAGCAGGAAAGTTGATGCTTTGAGTCGGGACGCTTCTTCTCCCTGAACAAATTATCCACTTAACAAAGGAGAACCCAGACAGAAAGGCAGTGCATCTTGCTACATAAAGAAACTAAGTGAATGAATGACTGTTGTTTCAAACTGTTAGGTGTATCGCCCTGATTGACCAGAGCTATAGAAGGTTCCAGAAAACCATCTAAATGGTATAAAAGTAGGGTTCATCTGCAGACCTCTGCGTCAGGATCATCTGAGCCCTTCTGAACAGACCAGCATGGAGAGAGGCAGAGACCCCTGACCATGCAGAGGGAGGAAGAGAGCAGCTTCATAGACCCAAAGATAGAGCCACAGACAGAGCAACTGCGTAATTCTAAAAAAGACCTGGAATGTATTGTAGCCGTAACGGAGTAAATGTTATTAAAGATTAGATTGGTATCAAAGATCATTGTAACTTTGTTTCTAATAAAGTTGGGACTGTTGTTTATTGGAACCAGCTTGTGTTTAGATTGATCTGACCCCTTCAGTATTGTGGGACACATGGGCAAATTCATTTATAACTTTCTGGTCGGAGTTATCTGTAACTTGTTTAAAGGGGAACCAGACAACAATTTATTCCTGCTAGGACTCCGCAATTACCTCCCTAACTTCCCACAGCGCCCTGGGATTCACTTGATCAGGTCACAGAGATTTATCTCCCTTTATGTTTTCTAAGACCTCCAGTATCTCCTATAACGTAAACTGTTTTGAAAAAAATTGGTATTAATTTCCCTGATTTCTTTAGCCTCCATTTATTTCTTCGCAGTAAAAACTGACATGAAGTGGTCATTTATGTGGGAGTGAGGGAGGCAGAAGTGAGGACAAAGAGTGGTGAAATTGGAAATGAAGCAAAGAAGGCAACAGAGAAGGAGGAAAGATTAAATGGGTCAGGAGTGAAATGAGAGGCAAGAGGGAAGAAAGGACAGGCTCACTGGGGCGGGATAAGAGAGATTGCAGGAAGTTCAAAGTGGGGCAGGTGACTGAAGCGGCTGGGTGTGAGAGGGCGTTTCTTTTATTCATTTTTTGATGAGAATATTTATTGTCTATTCCTGATTGCCCAGAGGGCAGTTAAGAATCAACCACATTGCTATGGGTCTGGAGTCACATGCAGGCCAGATCAGGGAAGGATGGCAGTTTCCTTCCCTAAAGGACATGAGTAAACCAGATGGGTATTTCCGACAATCAACAATGGATCAAAGGTCAGCATTAGACTCTTGATTCCAGATGTTAGTGAATTCAAAATTCACCATCTTCCATCACAGAATTCAAATCCGAGTGCCCAGAATATTACCTGGGTCTCTGGATTAACAGTCCAGCAATACTACCACTATGCCATTGGCTGCCCTTGGACAATGTCCAACATCAACATTTTCCAATACTGTCCCATTATTTGGGTACATGCTTTCCCAGGGTGTGGTTTGTCCGTAATTGTGTCGACAGGACCTCTCTCTGTGCTCAGGTGCAGCAGCTTCCTGGCCTTGCGAGTCTGGTGGCTGGAGCTGGCAGGAGGCAGCGTCAGGACCAGGGCAGGTCTTGTGACTGTGTCCCCTCCACCTCGCCCATTCTCACAGTTTTGCCCTGTCTTCCCAATTCTCACAGGTTCACCCCTTCCCTCACCATCCAGACACACAGTTTCACCAGCCCCACTCCACAAGGAAATATCCCTTAGTGCTTTCAAACAGAGTTGGTCAGTGTGAGGAGAAGCAGCAGGAACAAGAGCGGATCAGAGGAAGGCAGGAGGGGAAGAAAGAGTGAAAGGCTGAGAGCATGGGTGTAAAGTGAAAGGAAGGCAGTCGGGAAAAATGAACGAGCAGAGAGTGTGTAGAAAAGAGAGAGGAAAATGGAGGGGTGATGTTAAAGGAAAGAAAACAAGGAAACAAAGAAAGGGAGTGGAGGGTGGGAGACTGCAAGTGGGTAGAGAAGGCGGGAGAGTGAGTCAGAGGGGTAAAATAGGTTACAACTGAAAATGGCGAGGTCAGGGTATTATTTGAGAGTGAGTTTGCATGGCAACCAGGAAGGAAAGTTGGATTGTCTGCAGTGAAACAGGAAAATGGTTAATAGACCAAAAGGTAAGTTCAGTGGAAAATGTAATCCCACCAAATCTGGAGATCACAATGAAGCCCAAAGACAGTCATAATTTTGCTCAGAAGAAAGCTATCCTCTATCCATAACCCAGCATAGCCAGAGCTTAAGTATAACAGTTCAAAATTGATATGAGGTATCCAACAAAACAAAATAAATTCTTCTGTTGATGTCCTTGAATCAATTTACAATGTTTTAATATGTATAGATTTTATTCCATATAAAACATACAGCTCAAATGCATCGTGACATCTTTTTGCCTCTCTGTGTTTAATGACCAAAAGAACTTGTACCAGGGTCTTTTGCTATTGTGCCTTTACAGCATTTTCCCCAAGCTTTAGTCCATCCCTCAGCATTTAGTCCTGGACCTTGAAATGTACCAGTCCACAACACTTGGTCAAGGATTGTTCTTTGCACTGAAAGATAAACAGGTATGTTGCAGGACAAAATGAGTGTTTTTTGTTTCACTGAGTTGATATCCTCCAGCTGCAAATGATGTTGATATTGTTCTGTAGCCCTAGGACCTCTCGACCTTCTCCAAACCCTTCATCACCCCCACCCTGGCAAAAACTATAGAATCGTGTGTGAAGGAGCTGCTGAGATGACACACAACCTGAACCATTGCATCATTTTTCTCGACCTGCTTTACAAAGACACATTGTCAAAAAAGCTGCGTAATGGGCTATTCTTCACCACAGCCACATCATGGGCAGAGCAGTTAAGTGTGATACCCTGTGTCACCAGGAACAACTCAATGGATAGCCCCTTGTCACCAACAGTCAGTTTAGGTCCGGATACTTAGTTAAATGTTCTGCCGATGAGGCATTCTATCAAATACACTTTGACAGTCTGCTCAGGGAACCATCAGACAGGATCCACCATCTCCTCTTCCTGCAAGGCTTTGAGGTAGTTCTGTGTGGACCAATGTCCAATGGATTTGTGATCACAGGAAAATTTCATCATAACTCACTCCTTGAGGGATAGATGGTACAGCATTCGTCCACTGAACAGAGAGTTACATGTCAATGTGACCAGACCCATCTCTGCAACACAAGGACAGGTAGAACCTCAACACAGCCTGAAGTTGTGTTTGCATATAGTCCAAGTTTCAGAACCAGACAGAAGAGTGAGAAAGGTGACCGCCTTATCTGTCAGACTCTTGGAATCAGCACTGAAATCATGACTATTGAAGGGTTTCAACGTAAGGCATCTGAAGAGACAGCCTCACTCTCACATTCACACTATGTGGTTGACCATAGCCGCACTGTCCTTCACGGTTGGGTGCACACCCTGGCCTGTCTGAACTAAATCGCAAGCAACTTCATGTGGTCTATGCTGATAGTGAGAAGACAAAGAATTGGTCAACATGGCCTCATTCCCAAGGAAATTTTGCCTTGATTTACTTTGGCAAAATGGGTTTCAGAGGATGTGCTGTCTCTGGTCTCCATGACATCCAATGTGGCATCAGAAATGTGCTTATACTTAATATGTCAGGATCCGGTGTTCTGAGCTGTCTCCTTTTCAAGGCTGCTAATTGCAGAATTTTCTTTCTCTATGTCTGTATCTTTTGGAAGAAGAAAGGTGTGCATACCTCATCCTGCTCCATGGAGCTGTCTCTGAACCAGAAAATGATCCTGGAGGTTTCCACAGTGGCAGCTGCTGGCTCTGAGCCTCTTGAAGATCCTCCTTGTTATTGACCTCCATTAATTGAAGCAGGAGTAGATTCTGCATGTGTTTCTGGAATTGGTATATTTGCCTCTATCACTCCTTTGTCTTCTGCACAATTTTGATGGTGAACAATCTCGGAATGTTCACTTTAACTGCTTCCTGTCAGAGCATTGCGGACTCAGTGGGTTTATATTTCCTAATCTTTGTGTTCCTTAGTAATTTTTCATGTCAACAGTATCATGTGCAGTTTCTATGTCCCTGTCCCTCTGGTCTTCCTGCAGGTTAACATTCAGCCAGTAGGAGGCAGTGCTCAGAGAACACCAGCTTGATGCCACTGGATCTCACCGCAAAACCATCTGGCCTGATCTAAATGTTTCAGTTGAGACACCATTCTTCTCCCTGATGGTTGAATCAGGGTGAGGGCAGGTTGCAAGTTGTGGAGGAGGTTTGCAGGGCTCCTAGTAGCCAACTTCATCATTCTATTCATGAGCACCCCTTTTTTCCCCCATTCTTGTATATCACTGAGGGAGCATCTTGGGCAGATCTTGAGGAGGGGATCTGCCACACCACACAGTTTGTAAGACTTGTTTTCCTCCAGTCATTTGTCTGATGTTCTTCCCGTTTTCTGTACTTAGCGGTGACAGTGCTGCACTCAGCCATAATGACAAGCTCTAGGCTGTCCTGTGCAGAAAAGTGAGTCCTGAATTGCCCCAATAGTAAAGCTGGATACAGGGTAGCAGTTAACGTCCTTGCTGTCTACCTACAAAGTCAACATGACTTGTCATTTTCTGATCCAATTTGAATCATGCCTTAAATTTCCCAGCCAAACTTTCAACTGTGCTTGATGATCTACTCATGAAATAATTTGGAGTTACTTATATTTCTGAATCTCTCAGTTTTAAATCATAAATGGAGCGATGACGAGGCCAAAATCATACACATGACTTAGCCCCAGTTCCTATCATTCTCAATGCAGCCCCTGCAACTATGTAACAGGTACAGAATGTGTCTCCAGTGTTCCCTCACTAAACCTAAGGAGAAACCTCATTTTATAAACAAACTGGATGCATTTTGGCTGTCCTGTGTAATGATTTCCCTGTGACCGGGACGTGGGACAATTATTCACATGGCTATCCTTTTCAAACTTGAACACTTCAGCCAACTCCTTCTACTGACTTCTCTGTTGCAGTCCCACACTCCCAAGAAACACACACATACACCCTCAATAGACTATTTGCCTGTTAACACTGGCTTGCTGTTGCCTCGATGTCTCTCGGAAAATATGATAAAAATGTGCCTCGAATGTCACTTCAGACACAGCCAGGCCAACTCCCACAGAAATCTGGTTTCCATGCTCTACTCCTCTGGTTAGATAGATTCCTGTACTGCTCTGACACAGAGCCGATGCTGCAAACTCTTAACCCAGATGTAGACACAGAAAGAATAATATGAAATGGAGAGTCTCCCAGAATTAACATCGAGCAATGTGAATGTTTAAGCTTGGGCCTTGGAGATCATTTAATGCCTTCACAACTGGATTTATCATTAGGAAAATGAATACACGTGTTTACCTGGGTGAATGGTGTGTATAATTTCTTTCCAGACTGTGTACTGTAACGGGCCAACGAACTGTCCGAGAGACAGAGAGGCATGAGCAGCTGAAAGTTCATGACCTTCATCACCAATCCTGTGAGTATTAAATGGTCGATCTTACAAATTTCTCTTTGCCAGAATATTTCAGAAATGATTTAAATGACCAATCCTTCAGCATTGTTCACATTTGAATAAGTGTGGCAGAAGGTGAAATGTTAATCTTATTTTCATCACCGAGCCAAGAATAATTTGATTATACAAGGGTAAGGATTGGAAACCGCAGGGTCAAGAAAAAGAGGTCATGTCCTGATAACAGTTTAGTTACTAAGCCACCGCACTCATACCACAGGAGCTGAAAAACACTTTCCCCGTGTGCTTGCTGTGTTATAAACAGAACTTCTGGAACAAAGAAGGTTGCAGAGGATGCTGATGACTTCACTCCTGAAGAACTGAGTCCTGTTCTGGCTGCCCCGTTGTAGGAAGGAGATTATTAAACTGGAGAGGCTTTAAAAGAAATTTACCAAGATGTTGCCTGGTATGGAAGTTTTGAGTGATAAGGAGAGGCTAGATAGCCTGGGACTTTTCTCACTGGAGCAGGGGAGTTTGTGAGGTGAACTTATGGAGGTTTATAAAATATTGGGAGGTATAGATAATATGAAGGACGGATGTCTTGGGGATTTCAAGACAAGGAGGCATTTTTTGTGATGAAAGGAGATAGATTTAAAATGGACACGAGGAGCTACTTTCTTTTTACATGTATCGAATTTTCTTTCGTGTATGGAATGAACTTGCAGCCTGAGGTCCAGATTGTGTAACTAGAATAAGGTCGAACAGTTTTATAAAATTTCATTCTGTTTCAAACCTTCAGTAAGATTCTGATTACAAAAACACTTCTGAAACAGTGGAGTTACTGTCGCCCGATAATACATTTTTAAATCTGAAATAAGCTTCTTCTTCCAAAAGTACTCGCCTATGAATATAAAGGACTAACTGTGGCCCGATAAATGACCCATTAAAGTGGCGACAATAACCAGGAAATAAAACCGTAATATTCGTCACTGAGTTCTTCAGCAAACTGTGCAGAGTTTCAGTAAAGAGCATGCCCTACCTTCTCTTCCGACAAGCTTTCTCCTGAAAGATATGAATCACAAATAGTGAGGATGACAGTAACAGATTTCAGGAGGAGACAGACAGGCTGCTGAAATGAGCAGACGCAACACGGAAATGGAAAGTGATACAATTTGGAAGAAATATTGAGGAGAGGGTAAAATAAACTGGAACGGGCCATCAATCCCACTCACAGACACACCGCCCTGACAAACCCACACACTCACCACATGGAATTGTAACTGGATTGCAATGGGAGTTTCAGGAGAGAAATAAACGTTGGGAACACTGAGTGAAGAACAAAACATTGCCGGGAGGCTCTCGATATTCCCGAGCTTCTAAAGATAGCGTGGGAGTGGGTCATTCAGTGGCAACATTGGAACTGCAATAAAGGCAGTTTAGTTCTGTTTCTATTTCGTTCAGTAACTGCGATATAAATGTGAATGTTATCACCAGCTTTGTTTTGTAACTGGGTGAAATTTCCACCAACTAACCCGCAATATATTCCCTCACCTTCAGAAATATCAGCTCGTCTGTTTGCTCCATCTGTTTCTGTATTGTTGACAGTTTCCCCTCAATAGAATTTAATTTCTCCTGAATCTTTCGAAGGTTTTTCTCCATTGGCTCTAGAATCCTCTTCTTTTCTTCCCTGAGATCTGTGAGTAAGCGCTACTCTTTCTCAGTTAGAATCTGGTGCATTTTAGTGAACTCGGATGTGATATGGATCTGCAGACTGCTCGCCTGTTCCTACCAAATGAAATATGAAACCTCATTAATATCCCGCGATAAAGGGAACAATACCAACCGAGATCCCAGAAAATCAGCACACGGAGATCTCACCCTCACTTCGGAAATCTTCCGTTTCTGGTTCAGTTCCGTTTGTAGAACCGCCGATTTCTTCTCTGTGAGAGAATCTAAGGAAGATTTCAGCTGATCCGGGAATTGGGAGAGAAAGCGCAGAACAGAATGTGTTAGGTCAAGTGTTGGATCAGTAGTATGTGATGTAACTCTCAGTTTATAAAATAACTCCCTTTACCTTATAGATTTCAACAGCTTCTTTACTTGGGATGAAGCGGTGGTCTCTGTGTTTCGCAGTCTCACAGATCACTTTCTTGTCAGTTTCACAAAACAGCTTCAGATCTTCCTGATGTATCTCACAGTGAAGTTTACTTTCCTTCTCTTTCGGATCCAACTTTAATTTTCGAACCTCCTCGGCCAGATTCGCTAAGGCCCGATTTACCGAGATTTCTTTCGGGGAAATTCCTCTCTACAGTCCGGGCAGGAGTTTATCTCCTTTTCCCAACTCTGGGTGATACAGGAGCGGCAGAAGTTGTGTCCACACTCCAGTGTAACCGGGTCGGTGAAGAAATCCAGACAAATGGGACAAATTGTCTCCTCGGTCAGTCCCTGGTGCTGCCGTCTGGAAGCCATGTTCAATCTCAGCACTTGCTGATTCCTGGGCCTCCTCCAGTGTCACAACGACGCCATCCGGAAACTGGACACAGTTATCTCATATTCCGAGATAACAAGGTGTACAGCTGGATGAACACAGCAGGCCAAGCAGCATCAGAGGTG
>NC_063366.1:20732304-20742294 GCF_021869965.1 Rhincodon typus | reverse complement strand
CTTGTTATCTCAGATTCTCCAGCATCTGCAGTTCCTACTACCTCATATTCCGCCTCGGGAGCCTACAACCCAACGGTCTCAATGTGGACTTTTCTAGTTTCAAAATCTCCCCACTCCCGCCTCATCCCATGACCGACTCTCCCTCTCATCCCGGCCTCCTTGACCTGACACAACCTGTCCGTCTTCTCTCCTACCTATCTGCTCCTCCTCCCTCATGACCTATCCCAACCACTCCCTACCTACACTCACCTATCACCATCCCACCCACCTTCCCCAGCCCCACCCCTCCTCTCTCTATTTATTTCGGTGCTCCCTTCCCCCTCCCCAACTCCGAGAAAGGGCCCCGACCCGAATTGTGAACTTTCCAGCTCCTCTGACGCTGCCTGACCTGCTGTGTATCTGATTCAAACCGCTTTCAGTTTTAATACTCCTGCCCTTGTGTACACGTTCAGTTTATCGATTTCCCGACGAATTTCATTGCAAACAATGCTTACTTTAAACTTTGTCCTCTCGATATTTTGACAGAGACAATCGGAAATATTCACATGTTGAAGAAGACACACAATCAGAAAACGGGGAGAGAGTTGAACGCTGGTGGGGAGTGTGAAGGTGCAGAGAGTGCTGTCACTCAGAGAGAGGGCGGCCGTGGTGGAAATGGGCGGGGAGCGAGTTTTCCTGAACTTTGCTCCAGACTAAACTCTGCCGATTACAGACCCTCTTCTGGAAGATCCAGATCACTGAGCTGGATTGTGTGAATGATTGCAACCGCTCAACCTCGAACACAAATTTCTGTAAATATCCAACAGATGTTGAGATGACAGATACAGAGAGGGGTCTTTCCAGGGAGTGGAGCTGTGGGAGGCCTGCATTTTCGTGGGTCTTTCAATACAATAGGATTTAGCAAGGCGCTTTAAAGTCCATTCGGCCTTTCTGAAATGTACGCGCTGTTGTGATTTACAGACACACATCAGACACCTGGAGCCCAGCAGTGAAACCAGTGAGCAGAGCAGCTGCTTTGTCCCTCTCAGTCCCGCACGGCAGGACCCGTCTGGATTCTTATCCAGGTCTCGAACCCCTCACCTGATTCAGAGGGAAGAGCGTTCCCACTGAACCACAAATGACACCTCCCACTGGAGCCACTCATTTCTACAGCCACACTCCTCAGTGACTGCCTCCGGGTCAGACTTACAACACCTGGATTCCAACTCATTTCAACTTTGGTGCTTTGAATCCACCCAGGATCATCAGTATCTCCGTGATACTCAATGACAGCTGCTCTCGCTACATCCTGAGATCCACTCTGTGTCCTCATGTGCACCCTCTCGATCTCTCTCTCTCTCCAACAGCATCACATCATGCTGGCTCAGGGCTGCACCACACCGCAGTTCCACTTCCTCATTCGATGTTCAAACAAGACATTTTTTTCTTTTCAGGCATCAAGGCACACAAGATGCAAGTCAGAGATACTCACCGCCCTCTGCAACCCTCCCCCGCTCTTCTTTCTGACTCCCTGCCCTCCCCCAACCCCACCTACATTTCCTTCTTACTAAGCGGGTGGCCATGGGTACCCGCATGAGTCCTAGCGATGTCTGCCTCTTCAAGGGATTCGTGGAACAGTCCCTTATCCTCTGTTACACTGGCACCATCTCACACCTCTTCCTCCGTTACATTGATGACTGTATCGGCACTGCCTTGTGCTCCCACGAGGAACTTGAACAGTTCATCAACTTTCCTAACACCTTTCGTCCCAAACTCAAATTCACCTGATCCATTTCCGACACCTCCCTCCCCTTCCTGAAGCCCTTTGTCTCCATCTCCAGTAACCGTCCTAACGCTGACATCTATTTCAAGCCCCCTGACACCCATAGCTACCTGGACTACATCTCCTCACCCACCGTCCTGCAAGAATGTAATCTCCTATTCCCAAGTCCTCCACCTCCACTGCATCTGCTCCCAAGATGGAGAGTTCCACTCCCAGAAATCCCAGATGTCCTCCTATTTCAAGAACCGCAGCTTCCCCCCTCCGGTGATCAAAAATTCCTTCAACCGCATCTCTTTCATTTCCCACGCTTCTGTCCTCCCACCCCTCCCCACCCCAACAAAAATAAAGACAAAAACCACCCGACCTCACATATCACCCCACCAACCTCCACATCCAGTGTGTCATTATCCACCACTTCTGCCACCTATAATCAGACGCTACGACCAAAAAGATATTTCCCTCCCACCCCTACTATCCTTTTGCAGGGACCGCTCACTCCACGATTCCCTCATCTATTCTCCACTCCCCACTAACTCCACCACCCCGGCACCTTTCCCTGCAACCGCAGGACTGCACCCTGCAACCTGCCCCTACACCTCACCCCTCACCTCCATCCAAGTTGCAAAGTAAACCTTTCATATCTGAGGGGGATTCACCTGTAAACCTCCAACCTACTGTTGCTCCCTATGTGGCCTCCTCTACATCGGTGGGACCAAGTGCAGTCTCGGGACCATTTCGTGGAGCTTCTGTGCTCTGTACATGACAAACGACAACACCTTCCAGGCACCAACCATGCTAACTCCTCCTCCCACTCCCTGAGTGACATGTCCATCCTGGGCCTCCTTCAATGCCACAATGACACCACCCACAAACTGGAGGAGCAACACCTCACATTCTGCCTTGGGAGCCTACAGCCCAATGGCCTTAACACAGAATTTGCCAGTTTTAAAGTTTCCCCACCCCCCGCCACATCCCACATCCAAATATCCCTCTCACCCCCACCTCCTTGACCTGGCACAACCTGTCCATCTTCTTCCACTCCAATCCACCCTCCCCTTCCCGCTGATTAATCCCACTACCCCCCCACCTGCACCAACCTATCACCGCTCCAACTTCCTTTCCCCAGCCCCATCCATCCTCCCTCCAGCCTCCTTGACCTGGACAATCCATCCATCATCTCTCCCACCTATCCACCGCACACATCCCACTGACCAATCCCCACCACTCTTGGCCTGCATTCACCCATCGCCATCCCATCTATCTTTCACCAGCCCCACCCCTCCTGTCTCTATTTATCTCCGAGCTGCTTTCCCCCTCCCCCTTTCTGAAGAAGGATCCCAACCAGAAACTTAAACTTTCTTGTTCCTCTGATGCTGCCTGGCCTGCCGTGGTCCTCCAGCTCCACCTCCTGTGATATATTCACCACCCCTCCTGACCTTCTGATCTCTGATGCTCAACATTCTGTACACAGCAATGGTCTCAGTTTTATCCCTCTGAGTCCCCACCTGAATTAATTTTGTGCATGAAGTGACATTGACCTTTTGTGTAGCTTTCGGATCTGTGCCCATTTCTTTGGGCAAGAGTCTCTCCCAATCCCATAGATCTCTTCACCAACATCTAACACTCTCCCTGCACCTGGTCTCCTCCCTCTGGCTTTCTACCTGCATTTAACCTTTTCATTGACAACTGTTGACATTACATTTGTTGCCTCGATTTCTCTGCCCTGTCCACCATTACCCATTCCAACCTATATCCCCCTGAACTTACTTCTCTCCATGCTCTTGGATCCAACGGTAGCATTGTAATCAAGGCTGCTTATAAATGTGATGCTGTTGTTGTCCGGTGGACCAACCTGCACATTGAAGAGGCTGAGTGCCAGCTCTCTGATACCTCCTCATATCTCCCCACAGACCATGTCCCCACCATACAACATCAGGCCATTCTGTCAGCTACAGTCACCAACCTCATTTCATCTGGTGACACCCTCCCCCAACCACCTCCAAGGTGATAGTCTGCCAGCCCCACACAACTTGCTTCTACCTCCTTCCCAAAATCCACAAACAAGACTGCCCTGGCAGGCCCATTGTTTCTGTCTGCTCCTGCCCCACAGACCTCATCTCTTCCTACCTTGACACCTGCAAATTTAATTTGAATCCGCACCGATCATCTGTAAAGCATCACACCCAGACCTACCCACTGACCTCTCCCTGCAACCTTGCAATTTCCATGGCCAATCCACCTACCCTGTACATCTTTGGACTCTGGGAGGAACCCAGAGGAAGCCCACACAGACACGGACAGTTCTCCGAGGCTGCAATTGAACCCGGGTCCCTAGTGCTGTGAGTCAGCAGTGCGAGCCATTGAGCCGTTAATAACAAAACATTGGCTTGGTCCAATCACTTACATTCACTGCACTCCAGTTTTGTTTTTCATTATTCTGCTGAAAATTCCAATGGGATTCACTCTGAGGAGCAAATTACAGGACACCTGTTTGAGGATCTTCGGGATCACAATTTCAAAACTTGATCACCAACGTCCAGTGAAATTGTGAAACAAGAGCAGAAATTGTTGGAAAAGCAGAGAGCGGGTCTAGCAGCATCGGTGGAGACAAATCCGAGTTAATATTGCGAGATTTTATATTATCTCATAATATTATGTTATTATGTCTTTACTAACTCACTCACCAGCTCGCGATATTCACTAATACCGCATTCCCGTTCATTCCATAATTTACCAATACCGCATTCCCGTTCATTCATTCATAACACGCTGTTTATATAGTAACTCGCTGTTTACCCTTTCCGAAATAGGGTCCTGACCCGAAACCTCAACCTTCCTACTCCTGTGATGCTGTCTGGTCTGCTATGTTCCTCCAGCCCCATACTATGTTATCGCTGTTTACTATAACGCGTTTTAATTCATTCATTCATTCACGATTGTTGCAGTGCATTTTTCTATTGCGAGATATAATCAATTAAAACGTTCCTTCCCATTCCATTACTATTTCTTCACACTTTCAAACCTTATCAGACCTATTTACATCAAAAGCTACCTCTGAATAAATATCAACGACTGCGAATTTATTCAGAAACAATACCCTCACCGCCAAAGTGTCTCCACGAACCATCCGAAACTATGAAAAGATTACAATATTAATCAGCCCCTTAGCAACCGTCTCTCGGGACTTGAATAGGTTGTAGAACTTCAAACAAGTTTCCTCCACCAGCATGTACCTGTTAAATACATATTGAATAGGGCCTCTGCTCACTTCACGAAAGTTACCGATAAAACAGCGCTTCTGTGAAATTGCATGAATGAATGAAACTCACTCCGGCAAATTGTAAACCAAATCTCACTACCCATCTGCAATATCCTTTATACTTTTTTTGTAGTGCATGTATAATTTCTAACTTATTTAGATCCTATACGTGTAGTATTATTACTAACATTTACTGACTTAAAAAACAAAAGGACTAACCTTTCTTAATTATGCAAGCAGACCGGACAGACACTCGAATCCGAGTAGCCAGAACTTCGCAATTGTTTAAACAATCTCCTGCTTCCCCAGGACAGATGTCACACAAACTTCTGTGTACAATAGATGAAAGTGTGTAACAGCATAGTGATAGAATTTTAACATGTGTAAGTACTGTGTATAAAGAGGCTGCTGTAATAACTGTACTTCGGGATTCCATCACCGCCTCGAACTGTGCTGCTGCGGATGTTCAATAACGAGGCTATTTTCTCCATTCCGCGATTTCGGTCGTTACTTGAAACACGATTCCACAATATTTAGCGTAGAGTGACCCTTCCATAGAACTCCAGCTAAAGTGCATTCCGATATCATACTCGGTGCACGGAGTTCCCTGTTAACTTCTGCGTTTCCAAAGCAGAAGTATTCAAGGCGAACAACTTTGACAGCGATTGGAGAGATCCTGATTGAAACCGCAGCTGGCGTCTCATGTATCTCTCGTCTCTTCACCTGAGGAAAGATAGGCCTGCCTCACAGCAAGTGTAACATAGATTCACCAGATTGTTCTCTGGGAGAATTGTCCTCTGAGCGGTGATCGAGTGGACGGAACCTTTATCCCCCAGAGTTTAAGAGAGTGAAAGGTGATCATGTTGATACGAATTCATAGGGACGATGCAAGGAGTTTGCTTCCTCTGGAACAGGAATGTTGTGCTCAGTACATGGAAATATTCTGGACAATAATCCGGGCGCCGATCAATCCATTGAATATCTGAGGACGGATTCCAGCCTGGGTACGGGGATTTAAATTCAATTAATTAGACATATTTTGAAAAAGAAACACGAAAAGTTCAATCTCAGTCTCGAATAAAAAGATGGTCTCAAAACCCGCACCGTTCAATCCAAGAGGAAATTTGCTGTCCTGGCCTGGTGTGGTCGACATATTACATCACACCTCCAGGAATGTGATTGCGACCAGTCCTGAAGAAGGGACCTGACCCGAAACGTCGACTCCTCTGCTCCTCTGATGCTGCCTGACCTGCTGTATCCCTCCAGCTCCGTATTGTATTGACTCCTGCACCAGCATCTGTAGTTCTTGCTATCTCTGATACTTACCCCTGCAAGTTCCATGAAACAGTTCTGGAAACATCAATAAAAAAAGAGAACGATTAAACTCTCTATAGGATGACAGAAACTTCCTAGGAGGTCCTTCAAAGTGCTGCTCAGAAACATCTCCAGAGCTGTGTCAAAATTGGGAAAATTGTGCCATAGCTGTGTCACAGCATCCTGCTTCATTCTTACTGACTGAGTCATACCTTATAACCAAAGTCCTATACTCCACCATTCCCATTCGTGAAATGGTCCTGTGCTCCATTCTGTTTGCTTTATGTAAAAATAAAATTCCCTGAGATTCTGCTGATACCTCATTTGTTAGTTATGTCTCAATGAAAACAACTGAATCATCCAGTGATAGTCAGGATAGTAATGAACCCATTCCTTATGTTCAGGACTGCTGGAGGAAATCTGATTATTTCGGTTTAGTTTTTTTTACATTCCTCGAAATTGTAGAAGGCGTATAGCAGATCCATTGCGTTGGAATAGGTCCACCAGGAATTCGTTGGAAGGAAAATTCCTTAAACTTCCTCCGAAGCAAGGTTATCCTTTGATAGTTAAAGGGATCACATCCGTGCACAGTTCACCAGCAGTAGACTTACCAAGGTCCAAAATAATTACAATGGAATCTTACATTTCAAATCTTATTGAAATAGAATCAAGAAGAAAATAGTGATATCGATCTGTTTCCCTCTACTGAAGCTGTCTGGCTCACAGAAGGAGGCCATTCAGCCAATTGTGCTCGTGAAAGTTGGAAAACATCAACAGGAACAGGACTGGGCCCTTCAGCGATATAAATCTGTTCGACTGTTTCATTTGATCGTGGAGAATCTCAATTCCTTTTAACCCACTTTAGTTACATATTCCTTAAACACTCAGTGAGCTCCAATAACCCTGGGGACTTGTCTGCTTTCAATACCAAACAAGTGCTCATTACTTTAAACCAAGTGATGATTTTTGTTCTCAGTTCCTCCCTTTCTATAAGCTGTGCATTTCCTGTTACGATTGGGCTGGTACTAGTGTCCTTCATTGTGAAAACT
Source organism: Rhincodon typus (assembly GCF_021869965.1). Classification (NCBI taxonomy): domain Eukaryota; kingdom Metazoa; phylum Chordata; class Chondrichthyes; order Orectolobiformes; family Rhincodontidae; genus Rhincodon; species Rhincodon typus. The sequence goes on along the minus strand of NC_063366.1, from coordinate 20,734,910 downwards.
GAGGCAAGCTATTGATTTCGTGATTGCCATTTCTGTGTTAATTCACCAGTCTCATCCTCCTGTCTACCAGCGCTCACTTAAGCTGGTCTTTTTCCGTAAATATACTTAACGAAGCTTTCGCTGTCCATTTTTGTATTTTATGCTAGTTTTCTTTTCATAATTTGCCTTTGCTCTTTTTATTATTTTTTCGGAACCCTTTATTGATCTTTAAAAGTTTCCCACTCTTCCAGCCTGCCGCTGGCCTTTGCAATATGGTCTGCCTTAGTTTTTGTTTTTCTATTATCTTTAACTTCCATGCTTGGTCATGGGTGTATTTTTAAAACCAATTTTACAAACTTTATTTCTCTCTGGGTTATGTGTTCAGTTTGGAGGAATCGAACACCTCCCCAAATATCCACCACTGATAATGAACTGTCCTCTCTTTTCGTCTTTCTGCCCAGCCCACGACAGTCGCATTTGTCCTCATGCCTGAGTAATTATCTTTGCTTCACTCCAAAACGTGTGTGGACTCCAGTTTCATGCCCTCCAAAACTGAACTTGAATTTCTAACATACTATGATGCCTCTTCCCTGGAGGATCCTTCACTGTGAGATCATTCCTTAATCCCACCTCATTCCACAACAACAAATCCAGAGCAGCCTGATCCTTGGATGGTTCAGCAGCATATTGCTTCAAGAAACTATCTCGAACATTTTCAATGAGCCATCTCTTAGTAATACCGTCTGAATACATAGTAATCTCACCAATGATCATTGCTGTACCTTTCTTACAAGCCAGCAGTATTATTCCTGGTTGACAGTGTGTCACACTGTGGGAGTACTGTTTGAATGAAACTGAATTAAATTGAATTGAGATAACAAGGTTTAGAGAAGGGTCTAGGCCCGAAACGTCAGATTTCCTGCTCCTCTGATGCTGCTTGGCCTGCTGTGTTCATCCAGCTCTATACCTTGTTATCTCAGATTCTCCAGCATCTGCAGTTCCTACTATCTCTTAAATTGAATTGATATAGGTTCTTTGGGGGTTCTATTGATTACCCCCATGCTGATTTTCACCACAGGCTTTACAATCGGCATTGAGTTAAGTACAAAGTTCAAAGAAAACTTGATCCTGCCATCTCACCTCCTCCCCCTCTCTCTGCCCCTCCCACAATGTCAACATTCGATGGACCTTCACCCTCTGGTGCAGAGCTCACACTTTCTCGCCACGTTCAAATCCAGTTTCTCCGTCAAAATGTTGCCTTTTATTTATTCTTTCCTGTGAAAATGTTGATAGAACGAAGACTAGTTTTGTATAATGGTTCTCGAAGCCTTGCAGTTAAATAAATTGGGAAATCATTGAACTGAAAGTGTTCAGCGGCGCAGAAAAGTCCAAAGTAAAACTAGTTTTAATTAGAAAGTGCTGAGTTTGATCATGGCTTCCAGACAGCAGCTCCAGAGACTGACCGAGGAGACAGTTTGCCCCATTTGTCTGGATTTCTTCACCCACCCGGTTACACTGGAGTGTGGACACAACTTCTGCCGCTCCTGTATCACCCAGAGTTGGGAAAAGAAGGTAAACTCCTGCCCGGAATGTAGAGAGGAGTTTCCGGAAAGAAACCTCAGGGTAAATCGGGCCTTAGCGAATCTGGCCGAGGAGGCTCGAAAACTAAAGCTGGATCAGAAAGGGAAGGAAAGTAAACTTCACTGTGAGATACATCAGGAAGATCTGAAGCTGTTTTGTAAAACTGACAAGAAATTAACCTGTGTGATTTGTGTCACTGGGGAACAGAGAGAGCACTTCATCCCGAGTAAAGAAGCTGTTGAAATCTATAAGGTAAAGGGGGATATTTAATAAACTGAGAGTTACATCACATACGACTAATCCAGCACTTGAACTAACACATCCTGTTCTGCACTTTCTCTCCCAATTCCAGGATCAGCTGAAATCTTCCTTAGATTCTCTCACAGAGAAGAAATCGGCGGTTCTACAAACGGAACAGAACCAGAAACGGAAGATTTCCGAAGTGAGGGTGAGGTCTCCCTGTGCTGATTTTCTGGGATCTCGGTTAGTTTTGTTCTCTTTGTCGCGGGACATTAATGATGTTTCACATTTCATTTGGTAGGAACAGGCGAGCAGTCTGCAGACCCACATCACATCCGAGTTCACTAAAATGCACCAGATTCTAACTGAGAAAGAACAGAGTTTACTCAGTGATCTCAGGGAAGAAGAGGGAAGGATTCTAGAAACAATGGAGAAAAACCTTCGAGAGATTCAGGAGAATTTAAATTCTACTGAGGAGAAACTCTCAAAGTTGCAGAAACAGATGGAGCAAACAGACGAGTTGATATTTCCGAAGGTGAGGGAATATATTGCGGTTCAGTTCGTGGAAATTTCACCCATTTACAAAACAAAGCTGGTGGGATCATTCACATTTATATCGCAGTTAGTGAACGAAATAGAAACTGAATTAGAGATAGTGGGAACTGCCGATGCTGGAGAATCTGAGATAACAAGGTGTAGAGGAGAATGAACACAGCAGGCCAAGCAGCATCAGAGGAGCAGGAAAGCTGACGTTTCGGGTCTGGACCCTTCTTCAGAAATGAAGAAGAAGAAATGAAGAATTTCTG
>NC_063366.1:20704909-20731904 GCF_021869965.1 Rhincodon typus | reverse complement strand
TATTGCCACTGAATGAACCACTCCCACTCTATCTTCAGAAGCTCGGGAATACCGAGAGCCTCGCGGGAATGGGATGTGATGTTGATATCGGTTTTGTTATTAATTCAGTGTCCTCCAAGTTTAATTTTCTCCTGGAACTCCCATTGTAATCCAGTTACAGTTCCAGGTGGAGAGTGTGTGGGCTTGTCTTGGACAGTGTGTTTGTGAGTGGGATTGATAGTCCGTTCCAGTTTATTTTACCCCCTCCTCAATCTTCCTTCCAAATTGTATCACTTTCCACTTTCGTGTTGTGTCTGCTCATTTCAGCAGCCTGTCTGTCTCCCCTGAAATCTGTTCCGGTCATCCTCACTATTTGTGATTCATTTCTTTTAGGAGGCAGCTTGTCGGAAGAGAAGGTAGGACATGCTCTTTACTGAAACTCTGCACAGTTTGCTCAGGTTACGGGTTATTATGGGTTTATTTCCTGGTTATTGTCGCCGCCTTAAAGGGCCATTTATCGGGCCACAGTTCGTTCTTTTATGTTCACACGCGAGTATTCTTATGAAAAGAAGTTTACTTCAAATTTAAAAATGTATTATCGGGCGACATAACTCCATTGGTACATCAGTGTTTTTGTAATCAGAATCTGAGTGCAGGATTTAAACACAATGAAATTTTAATAAAGCTTTTATAAAACTATTCTAGTTACACAACCTGGACCTCAGGCTGGAAGTGATACTGACCTGATTTGGGCTGTTTGTGTGGCTAAAAACTTCCCCTGACCCTGAGAGCGATGCAAGGCCCATATTTCCAGGGAATGGCCATCCCTGTCCCTGCATGGCTCCTGACCTGGCCGAGAAACACATACTTTATCTGGGAATGGAGATGAAAGAAGGGTCTAGACCCAAAACGTCAGCTTTCCTGCTCCTCTGATGCTGCTTGGCCTGCTGTGTTCATCCAGCTCTCCACCTTGTTATATCTTTATCTGGGTTTTTTTTTTATATAATACAACTTCGGTCTGTGACCATCTCATGACAAAACATTTCTGTTTTGAATTGTTTTCCTTAATGTAATATAATGTCCCAAAGCTTTTCATTTGCTCTTTAGAAAATAATAATAAGTGACACCAAGCTATCAATAAGGTGATTGGTGCAGGTTTTAGTGCATCCGAGAGGAGGAAAGTGAAATAGAGAGATGGAAAGGTTCAGGGAGGGAATTCCATAGCTGAGGGTCCCTGCAACTGAAGGACCAACCTCCAAAAGGGGGAGAGACTAAAATCAAAGATAGTCAAGGGGCTGGAGATAAAGGAACACGATTCTCGGTAGGTTGTGGTGCCCACATGTTACCCAGTTAGACATGATGCTTTTAGATGTTTTCAGTTATTTTGTCTCGATCCACAAGCTCTGTGCACAGGTGGGACATGGTGTGGTTTGGGGGTTGGGGTATGGATTTTTATCATCTTCCATGGTGAATGCTGTGTTACCTGTTGTCAGATTATAATGCCTATTTCTTTTTCTGGCTGTTTCTAGTCATTTCTCTTGCATTATCAATTTATATTTGGCTTTGTTATAAAAACAAGATTGATATTTCACTTCCTGCCTCATTTATTCATACTTCAGTAACTCTGAAACATTGACCATTTGCATCAGCTCATAAATCTAAGAAAGGCAGATTTGTAATATCAGCTGTTTAACATTTACAGGATTAGTGATGAAGAGAACAGGCTCTCAGCTTCTGATGCCTCTCTGTCTATTGAAAAGTTCAACGGCCCTTTACAGTACACAGTCTGGAGAGAAATGATCCATGGCATTCACCCAGGTAAACACATGTATTAACTCAGAGATAGTAAGAACTGCCGATGGTGGAGTCTCAGACAACACATGGTGGAACTGGAGGAACACAGCAGGTCAGGCAGCATCAGAGGAGCAGCAAAGCTGATGTTTCAGGGCGAGACCCTTCTTCAGAAATGGAGGAAGGGAATGGGGCTCTGAAATAAATAGAGAGGCAGGGGCTTTTGCTGGGGAAGGTAGGTGGGATGGTGATAGTAGGTAGGTAGTGGTGGGGATTGGTCAGTGGTGTGGGAGGAGCAAATAGGTGAGACAGAAGACAGACAGGTCAAGGAGGCGGGGATGAGAGGTAGGATTGGCCTTGGGATGAGGCAGGGGGTGGGGAGATCTTGAAGCTAGTAACGATGGGATGGCAATAGGTGAGTGCAGGTCGGTAGTGGTGGGGATTGATTAGTGAGGTGGTGCTGTGGGAGTTGGTGGGCTTGAAATAGATATCATTTTCCAGGTGGTCACTGGAGATGGAGACAGAGAGGTCCAGCAAGGAGAGAGAGGTATCAGAGATGGTCCAGGTGAACTTGAGATTCGGGTGGAAGGTGTTAGTAAAGTTGATGAACTGTTCAAGCTCCTCGTGGGAGCATGAGGCGGCACCGATGCAGTAATTGATGTAGCAGAGGAAGAGGTGGGGGCTAGTGCCAGTGTAGCTACGGAAGAGGGATTGTTCCACGTACCCTACAAAGAGGCAGGCATAGCTTGGGCCCATGCGGGTTCTCATGGCCACCCCCTTTGTCTGTAGGAAGTGGGAGAAGTTGAAGGAGAAGTTGTTACAGGGTAAGGACAAGTTCAGTTAAGCGGATGAGGGTGTCGTTGGAGGGGTCTCATTGGCATGTGGGAGAGGAAGAAGCGGAGGGCTTTTCGGTGATCTGTGTGGGGGATACAAGTATACAAGGATTGGACGTCCATAGTGAAGACGAGGTGTTGGCGGCCAGGGAATTGGAAGTCTTGGAGGTGGTGGAGGGCATGTCTCGGACGTAGGTGGGGAGTTCCTGGACCGGGGGGAGAAAATAGAGTTGAGATAAGTGGAGATATGTTCGGTGGGGCAGGAGCAGGCAGAGACAATGGTCGGCCAGGGGCCAGTCCCCACCACTACCGACCTGCACTCACCTATCGTCATCCCACCTTTACGAGCTTCAGGATCTCCCCACACCCTGCCTCATCCCAGGGCCAATCCTCCTCTCACCCCTGCCTCCTTGACCTATCCGTCTTCTCCCCCACCTATCCGCTCCTCCCACCTCACTGACCAAGCCCCACCCTACCTACCTGCTATCACCATCCCACCTGCCTTCCCCAACCCAAATCCCCGCAATCTCAATTTATTTCAGAGCTGCCTTCCCCCTCCCCCATTTCTGAAGAAGGGTCCCGATCTGAAACGTCAGCTTTCCTGCTCCTCTGATGCTGCCTGACTTGTTGTGTTCATTCAGCTCCACACTGTGTTATCACTTGCATTAACATTCCTGACAATAGATCCAGTAGTGCAGGAAATAAAAGGGCTCCTCATCCTCAGTTTAATCATGTTACTTGTTAATCCTGGGAGGCGCTTCCTCGTTATATTTTACTTTCTGTGTGTACATCTGGGTAAGTGCCTGAAGCCGTCAGCCCTGTGAATCAGGACTATGAAGAAATCTGTCGAACTGGAAGAGTAGAGCATGGAAACCCAATTTCTAGAAGAAGCTAAGCTGGCTTTATCTCAATTGCGATTTGGGTGACATTTTATCATATCATCAGGAAGACATTTAGACAGCACAGAGCCTGTCCCACCAGCACATTATCTGCTGGGGGAATGAACCATTTTCATCAAGAAAAGGGGATTTGGAAACTGATAATGGAGGTTGTGTGATGATCTTCCCAAAATGGTGAAAGAAGAAAACAGGAACCAGATAAACATTTGTAGATTAACCATGATCTGCAAATCTTCTGCAAGTTAGGAACGTTTATAAGCTTCTATAATGATAGTGATAACAGAGTTTGGAGGTAGTGAGGGATATATTTTGAATGATCCCTTTGATTGAGCAGTCAACTAACTCGGAGCTCTATGATTTTTGTCAGTGGCTCAATCCAGTCTGAGGATTGGGATTCAAGACAATATTCATGATCAGTTTTCCATGGGTTTTGAGATTGGGAAGGTTCAGAGTGGTCCTGGGAGAGGGGGTGGTTGACAAGAAATCTGCCTTCATGCCCACAGTGTGGCCAAAGATCTTCTGAGCCAGTGAAGTATTTTTGAGGAATATTCCTTGTTGTTATAGTTGGAAATGAGGGAACCAATGTGTGAACAGCAAGGTCAAGGAAACAGCATCTTGGTGGTCTGAAATTATTGGTTTTGATGCTGTTAGTTGTTATATGGATGTTGGGCAGGACACGGAGAGAACTAATACAGTATATTATTTCTGACGGGAATTCCAGCACAAGACACAAGGACAAATAGGCAACACAACATGAACAGGAAAAGGTTGTTCAGCAACTTGCGCCTGTTCTGCTATTTGACAAGATCATGGCTACTCTGATTGGTGCTGTAATTATCTGCAAATCCAACCCAATTATTCAACTCTATAATCCCAACTCCCTTGACAAATGGTAGGACCATTCTATAAACTGACATTTGGAATATTTGGTGCAGTTTTGGGACTTGTGTCTATGGAAGGATATCCTGGCATTGGAGGGGAATCAGAGGAGGATTACAGAAGTGATCGCAGGAATGAAGGACTTGTCATATGTGGAGCAGTTGAAGACTCTAGTTCTGTACTCGATGGAGTTTGGAAGGATGAGGAGGCTTCAGATTGAATAATGAGGGGCTTGGATACAGTGGACATGCAGAAGATGTTTGTACTTGTAGGAGAGATTAGGATTCAAAGACACAGTCTTTGAGTGAACAGACGGCCATTCAGAACTGGGATGAGAAAGAATTTCTTCAGCCAGACGATGGTGAATCTGTGGAACTCCTTCCTGCAGAGGATTGTGGAGCACAAGTCATTGAGTGTATTTCAGACAGAGAGAGACAGATTCATGATTAGTAAGGAGATCAAGGGTTATGGGAGAAGGTTCATGATTAGTAAGGAGATCAAAGGTTATGGGGACAAGCCAGGAGTGTCGGGTTGAGGAACATATCAGCCATGATCAAATGACAGAGCTGATCCAATGGGTCAAATAGCCCAATTCTGCTTATATATCATATTGTCATACGGTCAGATAAACCATCCAGGTGGGACATGTACAGCACTGGAAGATGAAGATTAACTTGAATCCTCTGTATATCAAATATCTCCAGTTTGTTTACACAAAAATGTCTCCTTAAGTTTAGAGAGGGAACTCTGGATACATATTCTGCAGCGAGAGAGTATGCATTGGAAATAATTGGAAGTGGGTTAAGTGTAGCGTGTGATTTTGATCTTGTCGTTGCTCTGCTTGTGATATAAAGACTGAGAGATTCGTATCCCTTGATCCCTTTAGCCATAAGACCTGTATGTGCTGGCTTCTAGAAAACACTTCATATTTTGACCTTGACCACTTTCTGTGGCAGTGAATTCCATCAACTCAATACTGCCTTGGCAAAGAAATATCTCCCTCATCCCTGTACTGAAATTTATAGCCTCATCCTTAAACTATGACCCCTGATTCTAGACCACCACACCATTAAAAACATCCTTCCTGCATCTGACCTTACTGTTCCAGTTAGAATTTTATCACTTTCAAAGACTCCCTGAAGGCTGTGCAGGGTCGACAGGGCTGTTTCTGCCAGCCTTTGGCAGAATGCCTCACCACCAGCATTTTTGAATGAGCACCACAATCTAAATAGACAGCTGGTGAGAAGGGCCCTCCTATTGGCATCATTCCTGGTGACACAGAGTATCACCCTTACCCCCACTGCTTTGGTGAAGATTAGTGCATTGTACACCTTCTTCGACAGCGTTCCTTTGTAAAGCAGCTCTAGAGAAATGATACAATGCTTCAGTTCATAGAAGCAACACTGTAATACAGGAATCTATGTTCTTGTTAGAATGGGTGCAGGGAGGAGGGGGAGGTGATGGAGGGTGACCCAGAGCCACAGAACAAGCTAAACATCATCCAGAGCTGGAGGAGGTTTCCTTATCCATGTTTAAACTTGTTACGATGGGGAAAGGCCAAACCCCTCTGATAATTAAACTAAAACACAAGCCCCAGTCTGTTATGACAGGAGTAGGGGTCCCCCATTAATAATTACCCCCGAAACAGCCAGAGAAGCTCGTCGTTCCCCTCATAATCTATTTAAAGAGTGGTTAAAAGAAGGAAAATCCATGATCTCCACTTTATAAGTAACAAGAAACAACTTATTTATTTAACCCAACAAATTAACAAACTTACTGACAAACCGACAATTCCCACTTATACTACTAAGTACTTCCTACCTCCTCTAAATTCTACTGGAATGCTGTTTAAATAAAGACAAGTCACACTAATAGAAACCCAATTAATAAGAAGCAATAAATTATAGCTTAATCTCTCCAAGTTCGCACAGAATGTCTTCTGGAATATTCTGTAATCTCCGGTCTCTTCACAAACACCTTTCGTCCGCTAATTCCTCTGTCAGGGATATTTTATCTGTATAATTTCTCCAAAGAGGACTTTGAGCTAAAATACCGTGGTATTTTTAATGAATTCGATGGGCTTTCTCTGAGAGCTGAATGGTGCTAACTGTGGCAGGTGGCAGTTGTTTCTCTTTCAGATGGCAGTTGGCTCTCTCCGATTTTCCAAAAGCCCTTGTCTTACATACCTGTAATGACATAATCATATTCTTATAACGTGATTGATTTCAGGTTGTCAACACCATCAGTTTTTAAGTTCAATTTGCTTTAAATCACTGCATTTGGTTTTAAGTTAATTGGCCGAGTTCAAACTCGTTGTCACAACATCAAAACAAGATTGCTGTTTTACCTGACACCTGTGAGGCTTTTTTGATTCACTTCTGTCAATTTTTGATGCTCTCTGTCCTGGCAACTTCAGCTGCTGCTCACAGCTATGCACATATTTTTTTTTTAATTTCTAAGTACAGACAAAGCACAAATCTCTGAAAGGAACTACACATTTGAGCTTCCTGCCTTCCACTTCACAATTATTCTCCCCAAATGTGTAACAACCTGAAGCCACAAGACCTTACGGGACTTGAATTAATGTTGAGGAATCAAAGGGCAACTCCCTCCCAGTTGTACACCATTGTGCTATCACCTCTATTGGGTCTGTCCTGCTAGTGGGAAAAGACATATCCAGGGATGGTGATGGTGGTGTCGAGGACATTGTCTGTAAGCTATGGTTCTGTAAGTATGTTTATGTCAGGCTGTTGCTTAAATAGTGTGAGACAGCTCTCCCCATTTTGGGAGAGTTCCTTGATATTAGTAACGAGGACTTTGCAGGATTGACAGGGCTGTTTCGGCCATTGTCTTTTCCAATGCCTAGGTCAATGCTAGATGGTCCTTCTAGTTTCATTCCTTTGTTGAGACTTTGTAGTGATTGATACAACTGAGCAGCTTGTTAGGTCATTTCACAGGGCAATTGAGATTCAAACACCTTGCTGTGGATCTGGAGTCATGTGTAGGCGGACCAGGTGATGATGACAGATTTCTTTCCCTGAAGAACATGAATGACCAGATGGGTTTTGCTGACCGTTGACAATGGTTGCATGGTTAAATTGAATTCAGAATCCACCATCTTATGAGGCAGGAGTCAAATCGGGTCCCCAGAATATTAGCTGAGCTTCTGGATTAATAGTCTCGTGATAATACTATGAGGCCATCACACTCAAGCTTGGGAGAAATGCTGTCAAGGCACAATGGAGAAAGGTACCATTCCAAGGTCCTTCAGCCATTAAATATGGAGGGGCATAAAAACTGACAATTCATTCAAGCTGTATGTTTGGTATGTAATAAAATCTGCAAATATTAACTATTTGTAAATTGATAGAGTCACAGATTACTGAAGAAATCTAATCTGTTTTGCATTTTACCTCTTTTCAAATTTGAGCAGTTGTATTTACACTGCAGCTATGCTGGGTTCAGGACAGATGTTAGCTTTCTTCTGGGCTGTATTCCAGCTGTCTTTAGGCTTTATTGTCATCTTAAATTTTTAATTTTTTAAAAATTGGGATTGTTTTTTCCACTGGACACACCTTCTCTCCCCACTTAATTGCTGTCCACCCAACTTTCCTTCCTGCTTTCCATCTATGGACATTTGATCAATAGATCTCTCTCCTTACAAGCTCCACAACTCTCCTTAAAGATTTTATAAAGTCAATCTTAAAATAGCCATCCTGGATCCCTGTGCATTTGAAGCTGTTCTCTGACCTTACTTTCTTCGACAAAGACCTTTAACGTGTGATCCCTTCTGAAATCCATCTACATTTCCATCACTGTAAGTTTGAACAATACCAGCTGGATCTGAATGTGGGGTATGGGTATTACTGGCTCGGCCAGGATTTGTTGCCCATTGCCAGTTGTCCTCTAAAAGATGAAATGACATGTTCCATTAAAGTGATTGAGCACACAGATGATGGCCTGACTGACGTCTGTCTGTGTTGTAGCCTTCCATAATTCATGGTGAACTTATAGTTATGTTGTGAATTTTTAAAGGACCAGGATAATCATGAAAACAGACTTAATCTGCTCATATTGCAGCTGTTTTCAGTCTGTCTTCAGAAACCAGAATGTCCTGACACTCAAGCCCTGAACCCCCCTGGATTTCAGGACATGGATGCAGTGGCAGGGAAAAGTTGAGCTCATTGATTTTCAAAGTGGAGGTGGGAGGGGCAGCACTGTTTCTCTCAGACCCATAGTCCTCCTTTCTGATGCTGTGTGACACAGTGCCTCCTTCCCACTGCAACCTGGTTCCTTCACTCTCCTCCCTCACCAGTTTGATCTCACTGTTCAGGAAGCTCTCTTTCTCCTCAACAGAATCCCTCTCATTTTAGTTTTGTTTACACATATTACATTGTGCAGCTGTACACAGTCAGATTGTGTGCATCCTGTACAGTAACATCTGCCACCTGCCCAAAGGGAATATCACAACATGAGCATGCTGCTGAGAGGGAATGTTAATTCCCACCCACACTCTCCATCCATTCTCTCCTCACTCCCTCTCTCCCAGACTCCTCATCTCTGTCCCAGCTGATTCCTCCTCCTTTCCTCTTCATCTCCAATCCCTCTCCTCCTCACTCTCTCCCTGTCCCCTGCTTTCTCTCCTCCTCCTTGTTTCAATTCCCCCTCCCAATCCTGATCTCCTTCGCACACTCTCCCTCAGCGCTTTGCTCTCATTCTCTGACTCCACTTGCTCTCCTACTTTCTCTCTATCCCATCTTGCACAATCTCTCTTCTCTCCCATTTTCTCAAATATTACCCTCCCTTTGCCGTTTTCACTTGTTCCCTCTCTTTCTCTCACTCAGTCACTGTCCCACGCTGTCTACCCACCAGGACACTCCCATCCTGCACAGGTGCCCTCACTTAGCCTTTTCACTATCATTTTTCTACCCTCTCTCTATTATAATTTATTTTTGCACTTTACATTCCCTCCACCTTCCACCCGCACTCTCTCTGTCTTTCACTCTTCCTTCCACTCCTGCCGTCCTCCGATCTGCTTTCCTTTCTGCTGCCTCTTCTCACAGTGACCAACTCTGGTCAAAAGGACTGAGGGATGTTTACCCATGGAGAGGGTTTGCCACACTGTGTGCCTGGGTGTTTAGGAAGGGGTGAACCTGTGAGAATTCGAAAGATGGAGCAAAACTGTGAAAATGGGAGAGGGGCGGAGTTGGGGGCAGGCAGGTGTGGGGTGGGGGGGGAGTGTGCGGTGACGGGGTATTGGGTAGAGCCACAAGACCTGCCCTGGTCCTGATGCTGCCTCGTGCCAGCTCCAGCCCCCAGACTCACGAGGCCAAGAAGCTGCTGCACTCACTCCCTCCTCCAACCTCACCCTGAGTCACCCCACCCTTTGTTCCCTCTTGCCTCTCATTTCACTCCCAACTCACTTAAATTTCCCTCCCGCTCACTGTTGACTTCTTCACTTCATTATCAATCACAACACTTTTGTCTTACTCCTGTTCGTGTTTCTCTCTCACTCTGTCCTGATGCTCTGTCTGTCCCGTTCCTCTCACTCTCCCCTCCCCTCGTATCCCACAATGCTCTTTCTTTTCACTTCCCATTACTGTCCCCTCACTCGCACTCCCGCCGTTAGCTTCACGCTCCCTTCCTCACCTCTCTCTCCTCCACCCCACAGTCCAATCTTATTTCTCATCACTGCCGCTCCACCTGTCTCTGTCATTCCCTCAATTTTCCTCTACATCACTTCCTACTTCTGCATCTCCACTATTCCAACCTCTCTTGCTACTAATCTCATCCTCGCCGCCTCCCTGTCTACACTACCACCTGCCCCATCATATTTATTTCCACTTTCCCTGGTCCGTCTCTCTAATCTGGCTATCAATAACCCAAGGCAAATTACAACAACACAACTTACCCTAAAATGGAACAAAAAACTGCACAAGCTGGAAATCTACAGGGGAAACAGATATCGCCATTCAATCTCAGAAGGTCTGGCAGCATCAGGGGGTAGAAAGCAGATTTAACATTTTTGGTCCAGTTGCCAGAAAAAGGTGGCACATATCGTGAAGGTGGGGGTTGATGGTAAAACAGTAAATAACCAAGAGAGACAGAGAACAGAGGGAGAAAACAACAGTTAAACAGTCAAAGGGATGGATAAGGGGAAGCTAAGGAGACAGAAAAGCTGCTAATGGGGACCATAACAAGGCTGAAATGGGTTGGCTGTGCTAAAAGTAGCCCATGTCATGCCAGAGCATGGGCTGTGGGGGTGGGTAAAAAATATGGAAGAAGGTATTGAGCCTCATAAATTTATTGAACTCGGTACTGAGTCCTGAAGTCCAGAGTCTCCAAAGACTCAATTGAGGCCACATGGGGAGAACTTTACAAAAATGAGGCAATGACATGGTTGGAGTGTACGATGGACCCACCTCAGTCTGAGAGAGATAAAGCACTGATAATATCGGCAAAATCTCAGAGAAGTTTAAAAATAATAAGGTTATAATTTCGGGGGAATTCAAACTCTCCAGTATGAACAGGAACAGGCAGATTGTGAAAAGCTCAGACAGGGCAGAATTCTTAAAGTTCCTCCATGTGATCTTTTTAAGGAAGTATATAGAAATTCCAACAGGAGACGGGGTAGGGCTGGAACAGCTGAGATTCACCAAGATATTGCCTGGCTAAAGCTTTTCACCCCTGAAGACAGACTTGATAGGCTGGGGTTGTTTTCATTGAAGCAGAGAAGTTTGAGGGGTGAAACTAATGAAGCTTAACAAAATTATGAGAAGTATAGTTTGGGTAAATAGAAAGGTACCTTTCCCCTTCATGGAAGTGTCAATAAACTAGGGACATAGATTTAAGGGGAGGAGCAACAGTTGCAGAGGGGAATTAAGGATAATATTTTTCAACAAGACAGTTGTGGTTGTCAGGAACTCACTGCCTGAAAGGAGACAGAATCTGTCACAACACTTGAGAAGTTATTCGTTTTTCCAGAATGCAGCACCTCACACCTAACTAAATTAAAATCCATCTGCCACTCCTTGGCCCATTGGCCCATTTTTGCTGTCCACTATATCTCCAACTTCGGTGTCATCTGCAAACTTACCGACCGTACGTTCTATGTTCACATCTAAATCATTTAGATAAATGATGAAAAGCAGCAGTGATCCCTGGCTTAAACTCAACTCCAGCCTTCTCTTTCTTTCTCTCTCTCTCTCTTGCATCAGAGAGCAGCATCTGAGGATATGGTAACTTCACTTTACTTTTACTACGTGACTCAAGAAGTGAATTCACCTCTTCTCTCTGTAACTAAAGGATAACATTTTTACTTATATGTTCAATTTATCTTGAGATAAAGGTTAACATCCCATTAGCCTTCTTAATGACTCACTGTTGCTGCATACTGGGGAGGCAACGGCCTAGTGGTGTTATTGCTGGACTGTTAATCCAGAGACCCAGGTAATGTCCTGGGGACCTACGTTTGAATCCTGCCACAGCAGAAAATAATCTGGAACTAAGAATCTAATGATGACCATGAATCCATTTTTAATTGTGGGGAAATCTGGTTCAGTGATGTCCCTCAGGGAAGAAAACTGTCATCCTTACCCGGTCTGGCCTACGTGTGACTCCAGGCCCACAGCAATGTGATTGACACTTAACTGCCATCTGGGCAATAAGTGCTGGCCTTGCCAGAAATGCCCACGTCCTGTGAACAAATAAAAAAAACTAACATATTTTCACCTCACAATTCTGCAGTTTTTCTCTGTTGAAGTAATGCTTTATTTCTATAATTCTTCCTTGTAAAGACTCCCTTCTCCCTCACAATGCTCATGTCTTACACTATCTCCCCCCACCGAGTTTTTCACTCCTCAAACTCCCATCCACCATCCCGAATTCTCCTGTCCACTCTCCCTTGCCTCCTTTCTCTATCTCATCTCTTCTTCCACTTCACCCTCACTCACTCCCTCCAATGAAACAACCCCTTCCCATAATGCCCCTGTTCTCTCAGACTTCCCCTTCATTTCCTCCTCTTCCTCACACTCACCTTCCCCGACCACTCGCCCGATCTCCCTCCACTTCCCCTTCACCCTCCATCATCACTCACACTTCCCCTGAGCCTCTCTCCCCTCACACTTTACCCTCATTCTACTCCAGCATCAAAACGTCACTCTCCCGGCCAACTTGCCCTCATAATCACTCATCCTCAGTCGACCCTCTCATTCACATTTCCCCCTCAGTTTCTCTTCAACCCACTCTCCTATCTCTCCCCCACCTCACTGCAACTCCCTGTCACTCACACACCCCCCGACTGTCCACACCCCTTCACTCACCCACACACTCTCGGCCTTCTCCCACATATCCCCCTTTCACTGTCACCTCCGTTCTGCTTGATTCTCCTCCTAATCATGGTCATCATCTCCACTTCCCTCCCCTTCTCCCTTACCCCATGCCTCTGCCTTCCTCCACAATATTGGCATCATCACTCAGCCTCTTTAATCACTGTATCGCTCTCTCCTCAAGTTTCCTTGTCTCTATCCCTCACTATATTCTCCCCTTTGGACTCCAAGCAGGCCCCGCTCCCCTCGACTTCCCTGCCCAACACTCATCTATGGACCTCACTCTCTACTCCCCACCCCTGACCTGCTCTTGCAGTCTCCCTCCTGCTCATTCCCCACTCCCATCTTTGACCACACACTCAGTTCTACTCTCCACCTCGAGCCTCTCCTACTCCCTCTCCACGCACTATTCCCTATCACTCACTAACCCCTCCAGCGACTTCCTATCCCGGTCACTTTCCCCTCAACATCATTCTCCTGTTGGGTTATCCCTGCCATATACTGTCGCTTAGCCATACAGACAATGGCCTCACACTTCCATCTCCAACTCCGATCCCACTCACGTCTACATTCCTCACATCCATCCATTTCTCTCGATTGTTCATCATTCAGCATTCCCTCACTTTGATTGTCCTCACTCCTAAATTCACTTTCCCCTATATTACACTCTCCCCTCCACCTCACTCTCCAATCTTTACTCCTTGCCACTCCACCTACCCCCTTATTCTCTTGTTTCTCATATTCTCCAATTGACCCTCCCCATCAGTGCTCCTCTCTCCTTCCTGCTCTCCCCTTCCCTCACAAATTCACAGTCCCCTCCTGCTCACTTCTAACATTGTCTCAGCTTACTCTCCCTCACTGGACCCTCAAACACAGCTTCTCAACCTGGTCACTCTCCCTTCAACCTTGCTCTTCTCTTGCCCTCTGCCTCACTGGCCCTCAGTCCCATCTCACATGTGCCTTCCCCTTCTACTCCACTCGTCCATACTCACTATGCCATGGTTTTCCCCAACTCTGACTCTCCTCTCCTTCTTAATCTTGCCTCCTTAAACTCCCCTTCCCCTTCACTCTCGCCTCCACATCTCTCACTCTCCACCTCATCCTCCAATTCACTCACCTCCTCCACATTCAAGAATCCCTCAAATCCTGAGACCTGTGTCTCTTCCCTTTTAAACAGCCCCCATCCTACACTCCCCTCGTCTTTACTCTCTTCTCCCCCTCAAACAAACTCCACCTCATCCTCCAATTCACTCACCTCCAGAATCCCCACAGCCCCTTATTTTGTTCCACTCTCACTTTCACATATCGCTTAATTCCCCTTCCTCTGAACCCTCCCCTCCCCGTCCCCCTCATTCCCCACCACTCACCCTCCTCTCCCACTCACTCATCCCTTCCATGTCCAAAAGTAACCTGCCTTTCTCCCTCATTATTCCCCCTCCAGCTCAGCCATTGCTTCCTCCTCACTCTCACCTCCCTTTCACTTTCCCCTCACTCACCCCATGTCCCTGCCTCAATCCTGCCCCTCACTCTCCTCATCTCCCCGTCTCAACTGTCCACTTATTTTTGTAGTCCTCCTGCCCTCATTCTGTACTTTCATCCGTTGTATCCTACCCCATCCCAGATGGTCCCCTCCCCTCATAAAACCTTCACACCCTTTCCCAAATCCTTCCTCAGCTTCCACTGATCCATCTTCCATCACTCCCCAACTCTTCACTCTGAATTTAAAAATCTCGCCTCATTTCCTCCCACTCTCTGCCATGATCCCCTCAGCCTTCCCTAAACCCTTCCTTACAAATGCAACTCCTCCCTCAATCTCACCACTGCCTTGCTGCCCATTGTTCTTGCCTCCCCTCACTGCCCCCATTCCCACTCACTCACATCACCTCGCCCTCCCCTTCCTACTACCTTTGATCCAGTTCTGTATACAAATGGCTAGTTCTCCCTGTATTCTATGTATTTCAGTTTCCCCTCCACAGTCCACTCCCCCTTGTCACTGCAATCACATTTCCCATCCCCTCAATTCCCCCTTCTTCTCCTCACTCCTCCTGGATCTCTAGATTATGCTGCACTCCCCGACCTGATCTTTCCTCCTCCTCCCCCTTCGGTTTACCCCTTCCCATCACTCTCACCCGAGCACTCAAACCTTCTCTTGTTCAGGCCCCCCTGACATCCCCCTGATTGTCCACACCTCTCTCTCTCTCATGCTGCCCCTTTACTCTCCCCTCCTCTCTTTCCCACTCCTCCTCACTCTTCACCCTCTCTCCCCTCTCCCCATCCCTCCCCTCAATCCCACATCTCCTCAATCTCCCCTTCTCTCTCACCTTCCATTGCCTGTCTCCCCTTCCCCTCCATCTCTCCTCCGTCTGCTCTTCCCATGCACTTCATTTCCCCAGCCACTCCCCTCCAAATGAGGCCTCTCACCTCCCCTCCCTCACTCTTCTCTCCCCATCCCCCATCTTACTCATCCTTCCTCCTCATTCCTCCACTCTCATCCTTCACTGCTCTGACCTTCACTCACTGCCCTTTCCCTCGCCCTCTCTCTCCTTCACACCCTCCCTTTCCGGCTCTCACCTTAGCCATCACCTTCCATCGCTCAGCCCCTCACTACCTGCTCCCCTTCGTTCCCCTCTCCCTCCCTCTCTCCCTCTCACTGACGGTGTTATTTGATCTCTCCCCCAGCTCCAGCCTCTCTGACTCTGGATCCGAACACAGCGCATCCCCGGCTCATCCTGTCTGAGGACCGGACCAGTGTGAGACTCGGAGACAAACCGCAGCCGCTCCCTGACTCCCCGGAAAGATTTGATCCCTGGCTCAGTGTCCTGGGATCAGAGGGATTCACATCAGGTGGACATTACTGGGAGGTGGAGGTGGGTGAGAAGACCGGGTGGAGTCTGGGAGTGGCCCGGGAGTCTGTGAAGAGGAAAGGGTTGGTCCACCCGGAGGAGGAGACCGGATTCTGGATTGTGGAGCTGTTTCCCGGAAAAGGTTATCTAGCCGCCACCTCCCCCTCAGTGACCCCCCTCTCCCCGAGTGTGAATCCCTGGAAGATCGGGGTTTTCCTGGACTATGAAGGTGGACAGGTGTCATTTTACAATGCGGACACCATGTCCCATCTCCACACTTTCACCCACACTTTCACTGAGAGGATCTTTCCCTACTTCAATCCGGGACGGAATATTGATGGGAAAAACTCCGCCCCGCTGACAATCTGCGGGACACTGACTGATGCATCCCATAATCCCTGAGGTTGTGAGCTGCAGGAATCCGGGGCCCTTCAGCCTGTAATGTTGCTCCACAGGCGGAAGGTGGCGCTACATGACGGTGTTGGAGATGAATCAGTCAGTGGTTCTCAGACTGGGCTCAGTGGAGGCTTTCCAGGGGGACAGCAAATCATTTCACTGCAGGGTCAGTGGAGTCTTTCCCGGGAGACACCAAATCATTTCACTTCAGGATCAGTGAAGTCTATCCAGGGGGTCACCAAATCATTTCACTTCGGCTCCGCGGATTCTTTACAGGGGGTCTGTGTTCAATCACAATAAAAATGTCAGTCTGATTTTCTCCAGACTCTCATCATGCTGCAGTAATGTATATCTCACGCATGATTTAATAACAGTGAGAAACTGGACTTGATTTGCTCAGATCTGTAAATATTGTCCAAAATGTCAGCGCTTTGTCATAAAATTAGATGGAAAGAAACTCCTTTGACTGCAGAGAGCTATTTTACGTTAGAATAGGAACTTGTCTTGGAATTATTTTAAACATGTACATGGGGTGAGACTGTTGTAAGTACTGATTTGAATCCTATCAGATTTGAAAGTGGTTGGTGAACTGATTGCTTGTGGAATTCATGATCAGATAATAAATAATGATTTTGAAAAGAGTTCAGTTGGTGCACACTGGATGTCGGTGGTGTCACCGTTATCATTTATGCTTGAATTATTTCTCTCTCATCATTATCTGCTGTGAAAATAATTCTCAGTTCAGCCAAATGAAAATATCTATTTTATAAAAATCATTTGCACTCTATTCCCGCAGAGTATTCAGACTGGGTCAATATTTATGCAATTTTAACCTATATTAGAGTGCAGGATAACATTTGAAAATTGCTTCTTCCTTCAACAACTTCTGAGATTCATTGGAATGAAAGCAAGGTTTGTAAGACAAAAAGCTATTTCATCAGTCAATCCAAGAATCAGAGCGTAAACTTGTTGTTTGTTTTATTTGCAAATTTCTCCAGAATATGTATCCTTACAGCTTCCCTTCCCAACTCATTTGGATTATTCCATAAATCACTTCTTTGAGTCAATGGGCTATTTGTTACTTGTGAATGCAACACAGTTTGCTGTGGAATTTCAGTCAGAGCCACCACACATTGGGGCATGAAGTAGGTAGTGGGAATATCCAACCGTTTTAGCTCTTGAGGCTGCAGGGTGCATAGATAGAGCTATTCAGCTGGTCCAAGTCCAGTCCCTTTCCTCCTGCTGTCCTGCAATATTGTTTTTATAGTCAAGTATTCATCCAATTCAAATTTAAAATTAGGTGTCAGAAGATTGTAATGTTGTAATTTTGTAAGATTGTAAATTTTCAACTTGTTTTAAATAAGTGTCAAACTAAATCCAGCAGCAACATGCCTGTGAGATTAACCTTGGTGGTGGGAAAATTTAAGGATAATCTTCCACATGGCTAAGCAAGTATGGAATAATTGTAGAAAGCCAGGATGAGTTTGTTAAAAGCAAGTCATGTTTAATTAAAGTGATTGAGATTCCTCATGAAGACACAGTTATGGGTTCAGAGAGCATTTGATTCTGGACTTGAAAAGGCTTTTGAGATTTTGTCACAGAAAAGAATTAGAAGTAAAATTGAAGCCTGTGGAAAGCAATGACAATGACAACATATAGAGAAATTCAACTGGGTAATAGTGAATGAGTTTTGCTTAGATGAGATGAGCTGTACAATGATGTTGTGTGTAGGTCAGTTCCAGCAGAACTAATTTTCTGGTATATATTAATGCTTTGTACTTGGAGATGCAGTCTCAAATTTTGGATGATACTGATGCCATTTGTGACGATGCTGTTACTTTAAAAAGTTCATTTTGTCCTGGGTGTTTTGAAGTGAGTTTGTAAAGGCAGAGAGACCGAAATGTGTACATGACCCGCCCTAAATCAATAGTTTAAGAGGCCTTTAGGTTTTCATAAATACTTCTAACAACAGAAGGCGAGTGGCCAGTTCTCGCAGGTGAGGTTTTCTCGTGGTTTGAGCCGCAGCAGTCGGAAGCTGCTGGTTCCCAGAAGAGTTGGAGCTTGAGTAAATGATTACTAACTGTGATTTTCTCTGAAATCTGTCATTATTGTTTCCTCCTGGATTGGAAAACCGCATGTAAGAATCTGTGGCTGAATTTACCTTTTTGCCAAGGGGTGTATGTATGGGATTTTACTATACTGGGCCAGTTAAGTAGTAATAGGTACTGCATCAATTATTTGGTTAAGTTTCGCAATAGCTAAGTTATTCTAAATTCCTCTTGCTTTTGTTTGTATTTCAACTATTGTGTTTAAGTAAATTGCTTGCTTAAAATTGAATAGTTTGACAAGTCACATGACATCTGGAATACAAACTCCACATCTACCTTCAAAATAAGAAACAGTTAGGGTCTGTGCTACCTTCTTAAAATATTTTGAAGGGTTCTTGTCTGGTCCATCACATATTTAAGTTAACATTGTTTAAACAGTGAGAATAGCAATAGACATAAAGAGATCAGAGACTGGTTCATGGAATGGCCTGACATGTCACAGCAGCAATTTAATGCAGGGGAGTTTGTAGTTGGATATTTTGGTTCTAGGCACTTTATCACTGTGAAACAACACTTTTACTGCTTTGCTCACATATGTATCCAAATCTCTCTGATCTGACACTTGCTTGAGGATTTACCTTTTTTTTCAATATTGCCCTTCTCTTTAAATCAAATAAATGCACAAAAGGAACAAAGCTAAGAAATTTCATAAAACAGTTATTTAACCTCTCCAGGTGTATTTTATCCAGTGCTGGCCGAGCACTTTGTGAAGTTTGCATATGATTCAGAAAGCATGGTTTCTGGATTGAGAGTCTGCATTTTAGAGGATAGGTTATTATCATGAGGGAAAAGCAAATTCTGGGCAGATTTACGAGAATTAGTCAAAATTATCAAGTGTCTGAACAGGACAGAGAAAGTTTGAGAAATTGTGTTGGCTGAAGTCCCGATCACCAGAAGAAAGGGACTTAAAGTGATTGGCAGAAAAATCAGAAGAGAAGGAGGACAAACTGTTGTTTCAAAGTGAGATATTGGGACCTGCAATCCATTACTTCTCCATAGTGTCAGTATGGACACATTGGACTGAATTGTCTTTTTTCCGCTGTGACCCAAGAATAATTCAGTGATTTTCCTGAATTTGATTTAATCCTGACTGATCTGTACATCAACTCCACTCACCTTGATTCCAATTTACTGCATCCTGCATCTATCCAAACTATAATTCACAACGAATAAGAGCGGCAGCTTTCTCCGTCTCCCATCAGGGAAAGCCAGATCTGGAATTCTGTCCATTATCACATTGAGGTTTAGACCACAGCACGAGACATACAGAGTGAGGGAGGCATGACGCTGGGAAAATTAGAAGCGGATTAATTAAAAGGGATGTGGGAGATGGGATGGGGGAGGTAGTGGCATAGTAAGGGAAAAGGTGGTTAGGGCTAGGAGAGGTAGGGTGGGTGTGAGGCTGAGAAGTGAGAGGAACGGTGTGAAGAGGTGGTGTTGTTGGAGGGGCATAGGCAGAAGAGAAGGATGAGGAGGAAAAGGAGGGACCATTCTGGCAATTGTACTGAAGACATGTACTCCACACCTAGCCAAGCTGTTTCAGTACAGCCACATTAATGGCACCTACTTGACAATGTGGAACATTACCCTGTTACGTCCTGCACACACAAAGCAGAACAAATTCAAATGAGCCAATTACCGCCCCTTGCACAAATTCACAAACACCAGTAAAGTGATAGAAGGTGTCATTAATGGTGCTCTCAAGCAGACCAAGCACAAATGGAAGATGGTTATCACTGTTGGAGGTTGGTCGTCTGATTTCCAGGATATCATGGGAAGAGTTCCATATGGTAGTGTCTTTGGTACAGCAATCTTCAGCCTCTTCATCAATGACCTTGCCTCCATCATAAGATCAAAAGTTGGGATGTTTGCTGATGATTACTCAATATTCAGCACTATTTGCCACTCATCAGACCCGGAAGCAGTCCGTGCACAAATGCAGCAAGACCTGGGCAATATCTAGCCTTGCGCTGACAAGTGGCAAATCACATTGATGTCACACGCGTACTCGTCAGTGACTGTCTCCAACAAGAGAGAATCGAACTGACAACTTTTAATGTTCAATAGAATTACCATGACAGAGTCCCCTACCATTAACTTACTGCAAGTTACCACTGACCAAAAATGCATCTGTACTAGTCATAGAAATACAAAAGCTACAGGTCAGAGCTAGGAATCCTACAGTTAACAACTTACTTCTTGAGTCCACAAAGTCTGTCCACCATATAAAAAGTACAAGTTAAGAGTGTGATGGAATATTCTTCATGTGCCCAGATGAACGCAGCTCCAAGACACAAGAAGCTTGACAGCAATCACGATAAAACTGCTCACTTATTTGGTGCCACATTCACAACACACTGCCCCCACAACTAATGCTCCTCAGCAGCAGTGTATACATTTACAAGATGCACTGCAGAAGTTCACCAAGGTTCCTCAGACAGCACATTCCAAAGCTACAGGCACTATCATCTCAAAGGACATGGACAGCAGATACATTGGAAGACCACCACTTGCAAGTTCCCCTCCATGACACTCACCATCCTGACTTGGAAATATATCACCATTCATTCACTGTCATGAATTCATGTCCTGGGATATCACACTATATGAATAGGCAACAAATGATACCCAGCCAGTGATATCCACGTCCCACAAATGATTAAAAAATATTATATTCAAATGCGCTCAAAAACAATTCGCCATTATTTGACATCAAATACTCTAATTTGGATCTTGTTTTTAGCAACCGTTTGCCATTTCCACATCAAATGCAATCAAAAATACAAAAGGCGAATGGAATACACTTGAAGGCATCAGGAAAAAACACTCTCAGAAACAAAATTAAATGTTCATTTGCATCAAATATGATCAGCAACCCAATTCAACTGAAACAAACTGGCATTTAATAACTTAAGTAATATCTGGATTTACCTTTCATTTAGATTCAGAATTCTTTTCGGAAAAAATGTATAAAAAACATCAAAACCTTTGAAAACAATCATTAGAATATTACAGATAGCTCAGTTCGAAGTGCCAGGACTGAATGTGTTCACCTCACTACCTTGCGACAGCTCGTCTAATATATTGTACATACAAGGCGGGTTTGCAGGTTTCTGTGTCTAAGAATTGGTAAATGTAGATGCTTGTGATTAACAATTTCAATAGCCTTTACAGATGTACGCTTTGTCCCATTGACTCGTCAATGCAAGCTTTGGCTTTTCCACATGCCTGAGGGCTGCCAATTTTTCAAGGAAACACTTACAGCATTTCCACTTTCTCCTGGTCATGGGCCTGATGATTAAGAAATTCTTTTGAACACATGACAATATTAATGATTGGAGATCTGTGCAGATGCCAAATGAAGGTAACTCAATGGTCTTTTCACAAGAAAAACCTGACTATATCTTTGTATTTACTCTCTCTATGATTTGTATTTACTCCTTTCGCAATTCCAGTCATGACTCTCCTGTCTTTCATTGCGGTGGCATCCAATGTTCCTGGCTGTATTTGGGGAAAGTCATCATACATGACCCAGTGATTGTAAATTTCTTCAGGCTGCCTGTCCTGATGCAGGATCCTGGTAGCATGTGTAAAGAAACAAGATTTGTTTCAATGATGGGGAAAATTAAAAAGAAAGTCAAGAGTGACAGCATTGTCTTGCGTGTTGGCATGTTCCACAGTGTCAGGTCATGACCTTTCACTGAGACCGATGTTCACTTCACAGGGAGGGGAGGAGTGGGGTTCTTCAAGTACATTTTCATTTACAGGCCTGCTCTCAGTGAAACATTGTGCTCCAACATAGCAGTACTGTTGTGCAGAAAATGCACCTTCATAGGAGTAATAATTGCAATGGAAAAATTAACAAAAAAAAGTGATGTTTCCTTACTTTGGTTATGTTGAGGATCGTCAGGGCTGAAAATTTTGAAGTTGTGGGTGATCCACTGATTAGTAGAATGCAGCAAGAACAGAATTTCTTCCTTCGTTTGCCTTGGTCCAAACATTTACGTGTTTGAGAAGGTTCTGCACATATTTATTCTCCTGTCATAGTGAATCCAGTTCGCTCTGTGTGTTTCATTGTTCACCACCTGGGTAAAATACCCACCCTGGGTCTCACAGTTTGATATGTCAGGACCATGATTCTCACAATGTCAATTCAATTTTTCTGTGGCCCAACATTGGAACAGTCATTGATCCCGCTTAGTGGTTCCTCCCTACCTTATTTCTATTCTTGCATAGGCCATGGGTATCATCGACAAAGTCAGAATTTGTGACCCATACCTAATTGCCCTTGAAATTAGTGACTTTGGGGCTTTTTCAGAGTACAGTTAAATCAACCACATTGCTGTGAGTCTGAGTCACATGTAAATCAGACCAGGTAAGGACGACAGTTTCCTTCTCTAAAGGACATGAGTGAACCAGTTAGGATTTTACACATTTGCAGATAATTCACACAGACAAAATTACTGAGATTAGCTTTACATTCACGATTTATGAATTGAATTTTGAATTTGAATCCGAGTCTCCAGTGTATTAGCCCGGGTGTCTGGACTATAACTCCAGTGATATACCCATTACACCAGCATCTACTTTCATATACCGGTATTACCCAATCCTTGTATAACAAGGCAAAAAATGGAGCATATATTTTCAATTTCCACCCACAACTGGCTTAGCTCTAATGCTGATCAAGCAGACTCTGCCCTGGCAAGTTTTTTTTGAACTTATATATCTGTTAGTGCACTTCGTTTCATCTTTGCTTTCTTCACTGTCTGTGTGATGGCACACAATTCAGCAGTGGAGTCTGGTTGAGTTGGACCTCTTTGCTGGGTTGAAATTACTTCCTTCCTTGACTTTCAACAAGGCATATGAGAGTGTCGCCTAGGCTTCTTGTGGCACAGTGATGGTGTCCTTACCTCTGAACCAATAGACCCATGTTCAAATTCTACCTGCTCCAAACATGTATAATAAAGTTGCTGAAAAGATTGATCAGAAAATATTGTTGAGGATGCCTCATGAATAAATCATTTTACATACTAAAAGGCTACATAAATTCATCGAGTCATACCGCATGGAAACAGACACTTCGGTGCAACCTATCCATGCCGAACATGATCCCAAACTAAACTAGGTCCACCTGCATGCTCCTGGTCCACATCGCTCCAAAGTTTTCCTCTTCACATATCTACCTAAATGTCTTTTAAGCATTGTAATTGTACCCATATCCACCTCTTCCTCAGGGAGTTCATTCCACATGCGAACCACCTTCTGTGTAAAGAATTTACCTCTTATGTCTTGTATAAATCTCTCTCCTCTCTCTTTGAAAATGTACCCCATAGTTTTGAAAATCCCCATCTTAGGGAAAAGACAACTACCATCAACTCTATCTATTCCCCTCATTATTTTATAAACTTCGATCAGGTCACCTCTCAACCTCCTACATGCCAGTGAAAAAAGGTCCCAGCCTATCCAGCCTTTCTTTATAACCCAAACCTTCCATATCTGGCAACAACCTGGTAAATCTCTTCTGAACTCTCTCCAGCTTATTAATACCCCTCCTATGACTGGCTGACCAGAACTGGGCACAGGGTTCCGGAAGAGACTTCTCCAATGTCCTGTACAACCAACACCTATGTTAATTGCACTTTCATTTCACTTTCTCTATCACCCAGTGTTGAAATAGGCATTGCTCATGCCACACCTGGGCAACTGAGAGTTTAAGTCATGCACTTGATGCAATGTTAAGTTGGTGCTATTCCATTGCAACCTACAATTCACAGGATAGATAAAAGCCACCTTCAACAGCTTTTCTTTATGCAGACAATGTGCCTCACCTCAGCGCAGCTTCTATGTGTCATAACAGGTAAAAAGTTTACTACTTATATTTAAAAACTTGCTTCATCCCTCCACTTCATCTGGCATGTTGCACCTCCTGCCAG
This sequence comes from Rhincodon typus, assembly GCF_021869965.1. NCBI lineage: Eukaryota > Metazoa > Chordata > Chondrichthyes > Orectolobiformes > Rhincodontidae > Rhincodon > Rhincodon typus. The sequence continues at coordinate 20,707,913 of NC_063366.1, read as the reverse complement.
ATCAGTTTCGTTGGATGCAGCAGACAATGTGTCAATTACAGTTAAGAAGGTATCAATCCAGAATATCCAACAGAATCTTCAGGTCTTTGTCACTCCAGCTCAGGAAGGTGGGAATAATTGACAGAAACAATGAGATTGTTTACAACCAGTTGCAGCGAAATATATACTGGTTGGTTAGAGAATCTGGCTAATAACCTGCTGTTGGGAGAGACTGGACAAAGATTAAAAAAAACTTCAGAATAATCATTTTGACAAGGAATCTTGTCAGACTAATGCATCTTTTCAACAAAAGGCAAAGAGCAGTGGATGCTGGAAATCTGAAACAAAAACAGAAATTGCTGGAGAAGTTCAAGAGATCTGGCAGTGTCTGTGCAAAGAAAGTAGAGTTAACATTTTGGGTCCAGTGATGCTTCTCCATTTTCTCCAGCAATTTCTGTTCTTGTTTCAGGTATCCAGCATCTGCAGATTGTTCGTTGTTGTTCACAAGATGCACTCCAAACTTCAAATTTCACTGCCAACCACAAGGTGTGCTGCAAACACTGAAATTTTTGGTGAACCTCAGCAGGTCAGGCATTGTGCGTGGAGAGGAAGAAGATTTAACATTTTAGGTCAGGTGACGCTGCTCCACTTTCTTCACCAATTTCTGTTTTTGTAGGATACCTTGTGATTGACAGGGAAATGCAGATTGTTCCAGGCCATTTCAAAGGGTTGATGAGTTCAGCTTCAAGTAGGTTGAGGCATTAGCTTCCCCACTGCTGACCAAGGACACAATGTTATCTTCTTGAAATCACTTTTAAACTGCCTCTGTGGTGAAAAAAAATCTGTGAAGCCTCTCTAACCGACCACACAAATCGGCACTTTCGCACCCTCCACCCAGACACACACAAACAGCTCTGAAGAAGAGTAACACCAAACTCAAAACATTAACTGTTTCTTTTACAACAGCTGTCTCCAGAAGTGCAGGGTTTCTCCAACAATCCCGTCTTTGTGTGGATTTCATGACTGCAGAGGGCTGACAAGGCTGTTTTATTCAGTGTATTTAAGGTTCAGGTGGATGCATTTTTAACCAGTGAGGGAATCAAAGGTTATGGGGATAAGACCAGAAAATAGAGTTGATAATGATCAGATCAGACATGATCTCATTGCATGGCAGAGCAGATTCAATGGGGTGAATGGCCAACTTCTGTTCTTATCATGTCCTCATTGGATACAATCCTTCAATCACACAAACATAAACAACAGATGATCTTATCATTACCTCATTACTGTTTGAGAGAGCTTGCTGTGTGTAAATTGGCCGCAGTAATTATAATGCAACATTGACTACACTCAAAAAGTACTCAATTGGCAGCAAAGCACTTTGACACATCAACCAAAAAAGAATCCCCCTTGGCCTCACGTACCACCCCACCAACGTGCGGATCCAACGCATCATCCTCCGACACTTCCGCCATCTGCAATTCGACCCCACCACCAAAGACATTTTTCCCTCCCCACCCTTATCTGCTTTCCGGAGGGACCACTCTCTTCGTGACTCCCTTGTCCGCTCCACATTCCCCTCCAGCCTCACCACATCCGGCACTTTTCCCTGCAACCGCAGGAAGTGCTACACCTGCCCCCACGTCTCCTCCCTCACCCACATCCCAGGCCCCAAGAAGACTTTCCACATCAAGCAGATGTTCACCTGCACATCTGCTAATGGGTTATACTGCATCCGCTGTACCTGTTGTGGCCTCCTCTGCATCGGGGAAACCAAGCGGAGGCTTGGGGACCACTTTGCAGAACACCTACGCTCTGTTCGCAATAAACAACTGCACCTCCCAGTCGCAAACCATTTCAACTCCCCCTCCCATTCCTCAGACGACATGTCCATCCTGGGCCTCCTGCAGTGCCACAACGATGCCACCCAAAGGTTGCAGGAACAGCAAATCATATTCTGCTTGGGAACCCTGCAGCCTAATGATATCAACGTGGATTTCACAAGCTTCAAAATCTCCCCTCCCCCTACCGCATCCCAAAACCAGACCAGCTCATCTCCGCCTCCCTAACATGTTCTTCCTCCCACCTATCCCCTCCTCCCACCTCAAGCCTCACCCCCATTTCCTACTTACTAACCTCATCCCGCCCCTTTGACCTGTCCGTCCTCCCTGGACTGACCTATCTCCTCCCTACCTACCCACCTACACTCACCTTTACTGGCTCCATCCCCGCCTCTTTGACCTGTCTGTTTCCTCTCCACTTATCTTCTCCTCTATCCATCTTCTATCCGCCTCCCCCTCTCTCCCTATTTATTTCAGAACCCCCTTCCCCTCCCCCATTTCTGATGAAGGGTCTAGGCCCAAAACGTCAGCCTTCCTGCTCCTATGATGCTACTTGGCCTACTGTGTTCATCCAGCTCTCCACCTTGTTATCTCAGATTTTCCAGCTTCTGCAGTTCCTACTGTCTCTGATAAAATTTTTCTCTCAGGTGCTGTATCAATTCATGCCTGTCTTTCCTTTCTTTATAAACCTTTGTCTCTCTTCTGCTTTTGATGTGGAGATCCCACTTTTGGACTGGGGTGTACTTTGGAAATAAAACCAGTCTGCCTCCGAGTCAATACACAGCCAGATCCTAAACAAAGCCTCACACCTGAAGTGAATTGTCTGACCTGAGATGTCACCTCCGGTATACTGATAAAACCTTTATTTATCTCGGGCAATGACTTGAAAGAAATTCTGGGATTTGCATGTTAATCCTTTCTAACTGGTTACAAATTTAACAGCCATCTTAGGTTTGTTCAACACATTCACCTCAATCCTATGACCCTTTGGTCTTTTGCTTTCAATTCTGTGCCTGATGCCACCCCTCTCATTGACTCCTGAAGAAGAAGCAAGACTCCAAAAGCTTGTGTGTTCGAATAAACCTGTTGGACTATGTCCTGGTGTCATGTGATTTTTCACCTCGTCTCTCCTACTTAAAACACTTCTTAAACCTTCCGAGACAACAAGGTGCAGGGCTGGATGA
>NC_063366.1:20679924-20699909 GCF_021869965.1 Rhincodon typus | reverse complement strand
AGCCTCTCTGCTCCTATGATGCTGCTTGGCCTGCTGTGTTCATCCAGCCCTGCACCTTGTTGTCTCGGATTCTCCAGCATCTGCAGTTCCTACTATTTCTTAAACCTTCCTCTTTGTCCCAAACTCTGATTAGTGTCCTCAGGGCATTGGTGGCAATTATTTGATAATTACTCCTACAAAGCAACTATCTTATAGGAGCGATATAAATGCAAGTCGTTATCATGTAACCAGGGCACAGAGATCAATTTATTTTCCTCACAGCCTGATGTGAGGAACAGTAGAAAGTTTTTGAAACAGAAACAGAAATTCCTGGAAAAGCTCAACAGATCGAGCAGCATTTTTGGAGTGAAATCAGAGTTAACATTTTGGGTCCAGTGCCTCAGAACTCAAACTTTTTGAAGGTCAGTCTTTTCAAGGTGAAGGGGGCCATGTCTCGGTATTTAAATTAGTTAACAAGGGAGGGATGGGCCATATCAATAACTGGATTTAATGTTCAATGCATCATAACATTCCTACATCACCCCCGTAAAGGCACTTCATTGGCTATGAGGTTAGTCTAACCTCAGTGGTTGGGACATGATTGGAAGCAATTCTGAGAAACAGAATTAATCTGCTCTTGGAGAGACAGGCATTAATCAAAAACAGTCAGCGTGGTTTTGTATATGGAGAACATGTCTGTGTGTCTTGATTGAATTTTCTGAAATGACAATCAGGTTTGTAGATGAGAATAATGCTTTTGAGGTTTTCTATTTGACTTTAGTAAGTCTTTTGATAAGGTCCCATGTGGGAGGCCAATAATCAAAGTAAGAGCCAATGGGATCCAAAGAAATTTGGCTGATTGAATCCTCAATTGGTTGAATGGCAGAAAGCAGCGGGTAAAATTGAATCAGAGATAGTAGGAACTGCAGATGCTGGAGAATCCGAGACAACAAGGTGCAGGGCTGGATGAACACAGCAGGCCAAGCAGCATCATAGGAGCAGAAAGGCTGACGTTGATGAAGGGTCTAGGCCCGAAACGTCAGCTTTTCTGCTCCTGTGATGCTGCTTGGCCTGTTGTGTTCATCCAGCTCTGCACCTTGTTGTGTCAGCAGAGGGTAAATGTTGAGGGGTGTTTTTCCAACTGGAAGTCTGTGTCCACTTCTGTCCCACAGGGGTCATTGTTGGAGCCCTTGCTCTTTGTGGTTTATATAAGTGATTTAGAATTGAATGGAGAAGGGTTGATCGGTAACTTCTCAGACAATACAAAAACTGGTCGGTGGTAAATAGTGAGAAGGATAGCCTTACAGTACAAGTCGATATGGACGGTTGGTCAGATGGGCTGATTAGTGGCAAATGGAATTCAATACAGATAAACGTGAGGTGATGCACTTAGCCAGGACAAACAATGCAAGTGAGTGCGTAACGAATTGTAGGATCCTGAAAGCACCAAGGATCAGAGGGATCTTTGTGTACATGTCCACCAGTCCCTTAAGGTAACAGGACAGGCGAATAAAGTGGGCAAAAAGACACATGTATACTTGCTTTTATTTGTAGAGGCATACATTTTAAGAGCAAGGGAGTTATGCTGGAATTGTATAAGTTAGGTCACCCGGGGAGTATTGTGTGCAGTTCTGGAATCCACATTTTCAAAGGGAAGTGATTGTCCTGGAGAGGACGTAGAGGAGATTTACCAGGATGTTGCCTGGGCTGGAGAGTTTTAGTTATGAAGAGATATTAGAGGTGTTATCCTTGGAGCAGAGATGACTGAGGGAGAACATGATTGAGATGTATAAGATGTGTGGAGCATAGTTAGGGGAGGCAGGGAGGAAGTTTTCCCCTTGGTAGAGAGATCAATCACTAGGGAATTTAAGGTAAGGGGCAGAATGTTTATTTGAGCTGTGAGCAAAAGCTTTTTCATCCAGAGGGTGGAGAGAAATCTGGAATTCACTGCCTGTCAGGGTGGTAGAGGCAGAAACACTCAGAACATTTAGGAATTATTACAATGTGCATTTGCAATGCCAAGGCATACAAGGCTTTCGGCCAAGTTCTGGAAAATGGGAATAGAATAGGGATGTAGTGGTTTTTGCCAGCCATGGATGTGATGGGTTGAAGGGCCCTTTCCTGAGCTGTAAACCTGTAAACCTTTATGACTAACTTTGAGGCATCCTGACCTCATGAAAGATGTTAAATAAATGCAAGGTTTTAATCTTCATACAGCATGTGGCGTATTAACCTGGACTTTGCTTTCAGATCTCTGTAGTGAGGGAGTGACAAGCTGACTTCCTGAGGGAGGTACATTCAGCTAAACATACTGTGAAGGAAACCCATGGGATCTGGAGTTGCGGGGAGGAACCTTGAACTCACTGCTTGAAGTAGTTGCTAGAGGTAGAAATGCTTGTCTATATAAAAACAACATTTGGATATATTCATGAAATGCTGTAACTTCCAGGACTGCTGTTCAGGAGCTGGAAAGCAGGGATAAACGGAATCAGTATCTTTCCATTAGCACATATACTGAACCATATACGAAATGGCCCCCACAGCATTCTGTGAAAATGTGCTCCTCAGATTCACCACCCTCTGACTGAAAAAAAATCCTCTTCATCTCATTTCTAAAAGTTCTTAACTCTGAGGCTGTGCAATCGATACAGTCGTGTGTGAGACAGCAAATGTGATGGTAAATACAAACTAACATGTGAAGAGATGGAGAAGAGTGGAATGAGGGGGTTGCATACAGTTTCTCCGGTTTAATTCCAGTCATCCAAAGTTTGAGGTTCGTGTCCTAAGATTTACCCACTCAAAGGGTATGGTATGGTGGTTCAGTCATTCGCACTGCTGCCTCACGGAACTAGAGATTCAGGTTCAGTTCCAGCCTTCGGTGACTGCCTTTCTGGAGTTTGCACAGTCTCCCTGTGTCTGCATGGGTTACGTCTGGGTCCTGCGGTTTCCTCTCATCATCCAAAAGATATGCAGGTTAGGAAGACTGGCCATTGTAAATTGCCCGTAAGCGCCCAGGGATGTGCAGGCTCGTGGACTAGCCATGGGAAAATGCAGGGATAGGGTAGGGGGGGATAGGGTTTGTGTGGGATGCTCTTCGGAGAGTTGGTGTGGACTCAAGTGGCCTGCTTCCATGTGGTTGGAATTCTATGACGTTTAACTGTTTGTTGATTGGAGAAGTGAAGCTGAAATTAAATGTAAACTGAAAGGCTCAAAGCAATTCTCCATTTTATTGTCTTTTCTGAATTTTTGGTGGATTTCAATCAGTTAATTGCGGTTAATTTTAGCTTCTGTCAGCTTTCGTGCAACTTGCCCTGACCTCGATCCCCAACCCGCACTTCTAACTGGGGAGCTCCTGTATCTCACACTCAATCCCAGAGGTGGATGGGAGTCAGTCCCAGAACCTAACTGGCCTGGCCCAGAGACTGTGAGGGCCAGAATGTGGGAGGATGAAAGTTCACAGACCCTGAGTGAAGGGAAGAGCGGGTCCCAGGGGCAGGAAATGGTAACTTGTCTGTGCCCGTGTGGACCAAGAGAATCTAGGTGACACAGGATCTAAATGATGCCTTTATCCCCATTGCTGGGATGGCCCCAGGCTTTGCTTATCTGGAGCTCGCAGTGACCACACTGTTAGAAATTTCCAGAAGACAGTGACCAGTGCTGTACACAGTAGGATAACAAACTTGTATTGAAAAGAGATTTCTGAAGAAGGGTCCAGACCTGAAACGTCAGTTTTCCTGCTCCTCTGATACTGTCTGACCTGCTTTGTTCATCCAGCTCTACACCTTGTTATCTCGTATTGAAAAGAACTTGTTTCAATTTCATCATTGCTCTGGTGAAATTAATAGCTCATCAAGCACTGAGTTAGATGACCAAGGTATTTTTTATTCTTTGATGGAATGTGAGCTTTGCTGGCAAAGCCAGCAGTTTTTTCACAAATCCTTATTGCCCAGAGAAAGTGGTGCTGAGCTGCCTTCTTGGACCACTGCAGGATGTAGGGAAACCACAGTGCAATTAGAAAAGGAGTTTCTGGATTTTGATCCAACAAGACTGAAGGAACAGTGATATATTTCCAAATGAGGATGGTGATGTAGCTGGGAGGGGAACTTGCAGGTTGTGGTGTTCCCATGGATCTGCTGCCCTTGTCCTACTAAGTTTCTTTTAGTTTCAGGTTCGAAAGGTGGTTGCAAAGTTGCTTTGGTAAGTTGCTGCATCATTTCTTGTAGAGGATGCACATTCCTAGTAAAGTGTATTGCTAGTGAAGGCAGTGAATGTTAAACGTGGTCAATGGAGCAATATTCCAGTAGTCTGTTTTGTCGTGGATAATGTCAAGCTTCTTCAGTGTTATTAGAGCACTCGTCCAGGCAATTCCCATACCAGAATTTTCAGTTAGCAATCTCGCCTGCTAGAGGTACTCAGTTGGTCCCAATCCAGTGCATTTTCCTCTGCTGCCCTGAAATTTTCTATTTTTTAGCATACAAGAGTTCATCCAATCAAATTTTAAAAATTGGTGCTAGAAGATGAGAGTACTGTAAATGTGTCAGCTTATGCAAAAGAAAAGTCCAGCAGCAAAAGGCCAGAGACAATCTCAGTTGTGCAGAAGTTTATTGCTCATCTTGGACACACTTAGATCAGTGGGTCAATTGAGGAAATCTATATGGATTTTTTTAAAAAGTAAGTCATGGTAAAATAATTTGATACAGCTTTCTAATGAACAGAAAATCACAATTGTTAGGGGAATGCTTTTATGCATTTGCAAAAAGCATTTTGCAAAAAGTACTCCATAAAACACTTAGAAGAAAAAGGTGAAGCCCCCAGAATAAATTAAATGGACAGTGACAGCAGGAATATGAGATTGGCTGGGGACAGGAGGCAGTAAAAATGAAGGGTTATTTTTCAGACGTAATGAGTTTTACAGTTGTCAGTTCTGGGATCATTGCTTTTCTGATACAGAACAATGACTGGAAAGTGGGAAAAAGGGCCATAATTTTAGAATACGTACAGTGAGGTCTGTTACTGAGACATCGCAACGAGGGTACTGGAAGAACTTTACTCGAGAGATTGGATGAATATTCTGGATATCAGATTGTTTATAAAGAGTATGTAGGGTTTATTGAGATGTGGACTACACTCCCTCTTAGCGAAGGTAAAGGCAAAAATGCAGCAGACTCAGAGGAAGAACAGTTGAACTCAGTGAAACAATCTCTGAAATGCAGTGCAGACACCCAGTGCCCAGACCCTGTGGTGGACAGTACAGTTGAGGGTAGACCAATAGAAACGTCCAGATCAGCACCAAGCAAAATGGTTTACCGGAGAAAGGTCCGTGCGTTGTGAATGAGACAATTTCTCCTCCAGAGGGTCAGCATGGATACGGCGAGCCGGATGGACTCCTTTTCTGCTTCGAGCCATCTATAATCGATCTTCTTTCAAAGAAAACTGGACCTAGAATTCTGTCCATAATCACATTGAGATTTAGACCAGAGGCATGTCAATCAGAGAGGGCGGGGACATACCGGACACGGAGAAGCGGATTGGACAGGGCAGCAAGGTTTATGAGTGGTGTTATCCGATGTCAGGGAATGGATTGGGTAAGACCTCCATCACTCAGAGAGTGGGCTATGTGTTTCTGATGAGATTTGAGAGGTGGAATTGAACCGAAAAGAAACAGAGAATGTTGGAGAAACTGAGCGAGTCTGGCAGCATCTCAGGAGGGAGGAACAGAGTTCACACAGCGAGTCCGATGTCAGCCTTCTTGGGAACTCCGTTCACTCTGTCTCTCTCCTCACAGGCTGCAAGACTTGCTGTTATTCTCCAGCAATTGCTGTTTGGTTCCAGCTTTTCAGCATCCGTTTTAATTTGCTGTGGGTTGATTGGTCCGCGCGTCTGTCAATCCAGAGCTTGGGCGGAGGGACCTCGGTAATTGACAATCTGATTGGTCGAAGCCCATGTCACTCAGTGCCTGAGGCGGGTCTCTGCGGTAACAATGTCGAATCGGATTGGCCGGCAGCACGTTCAAATACAAACTCGGGGCAAATTCATTTTATTTCCGAAAACACAAAACAATCTTGAGATCCACAAACTCCGTCCCGTTTCTGTGAGGCCGGTGGTTTGACCTGCTGAGCCGTGCTCCCGGCAATGTTTCCATCCCAGGCCAATGGAGTTCTCCTCTGTTGGAACATCTCTTCCCCCACCATCAGCCGGAGCTGGGATTCTGTCCTTACCTTTACAATGAGAAACAGCTCATTCAGGAGGGAGATCATGAAGCACCATGAAGGAGGGGAAATGTGGATTTCTATCCATCCAGAGGCTGTGCATATTGGGACAACTGGGGCTTCCCAGGGAATCCTAGACACGGAATTGAGGTGGAGAAATGGAGCAGCGATAAAGATCACCCACTCTCGAATAGACAGGCAGAAGGGATTCATGGGGCTGAATGGCCCATTCCTGTCCCTTTCTTCCCTCGGTCCGCTCATTCCTTCGAGGGAGATGTTAAATTGAGGCCGCATCTTCCTCAAGCTGGTGCTTCACTCGCCAGTGAACAGGTGGAGGGGAGTTCTCCCGCTGTCTGTGCAACATTCCTCACTCAGTTATCACAGCTAAACAGAGATTCGCCGTCATCCTTCTCATTTTCCAGCTGCCTATAAAAAACACTGTTACATTTCCTTAACGAAGTATCCTGCACTTGGGACTAGTTCATTTTGAATGGAGTCAGCTTCTGGAATAGTTTCAGTGCTGTGTGAACGCAGGTCTTATTTGTTTCGTAGCGCACCGCTGCCACCTGCTGACAGAATCTCATTGCTACAGAGAAAATCCTAATTAAAACAGCCATTGCTCCTTTTGTGTCAACCAGACGATGATTCCTGTGTATCAGATCAAATGCACAGTATCAAATTGTGTTCATTCAATCCCACTGTTTGAGCAAAAACCGAAAGAACTGCGGATGCCGTAAACCAGGAACAAGAACAGAAGTAGCTGGAAAAGCTCAGCAGGTCTGGCAGCATCTGTGAAGAAAAAAGTCAGTATTAACGTTTCGGGTCCGGTGACCCTTCCTCAGAACTGATGGTAGCTGGGAAAGCGAAATGCCACCACCAGACACGTATTCCCCTCCCCTCCCTTGTCCGCCTTCCGCAGGGACCGTTCCCTCCGGGACACCCTGATCCACACTTCCTTCACCCCCAACACCTCCCCACAGCCCTACAGCACCTTCCCCTGTCACCGGCGAAGGTGCAACACCTGCCCATTTACCTCCTCCCTCCCCAGAATCCAAGGGCCCAAACATACCTTTCAGGTGAAGCAACGCTTCACCTGCATTTCCAAGAATCTAGTCTGTTGCATTCGCTGCTCACAATGTGGTCTCCTCGACATTGGATAAACGAAGCGTAGACTTGGCGACCGCTTCGCAGAACATCTACGTTCTGCTCGCAAAAAAGACCCTAAACTACCTGTTGCCTGCCACTTCAATGCACCACCTTGCTCCCTGGCAAACATCTCTGTCTCCGGCTTACTACATTGTTCCAGTGAAGCCCAACGCAAGCTGGAGGAACAACACCTCATTTTCCACTTAGGGACCCTACAGCCCTCCGGACTCAATATTGAGTTCAATAATTTTAGGGCCTAAACTCTCCCATGTCCCAGCCCCCTACCCCACACACCAGGCCCATTTACCACGTAGCCTGCCACTACACACTCCCTGTTGTTAGTCACTAACAGTCCCCATTAACAACTATTCACCCTCCCAGCCTGATCGTTAGCAACTCCTTTGTCTGTCCAACTGTCCTTCTCTCTCTTTGGGCCCGATTCTATCGTTTACTCCCTACCCCACCCACCTCCCTATTTTCTGCATATAAACTGACGTTTTCCCAGCCACCATCAGTTCTGAGGAAGGGTCACCGGACCCGAAACGTTAACTCTATTTTCTCCTTCACGGATGCTGCCATACCTGCTGAGCTTTTCCAACAACTTTGTTTTTGTTTTTACTTCAGTCAACTGTCCTGCCTCATTGCCCAAAAGAATGTTTAGTTTTGGTCCTCCTCTAGTCGGAGCATACACATATTGATAAGGAAAATTTTCTTGAACACATTTGACATATTATTCGCCATCCAAACTTTTAAGACTATGGTAGCCCAAGTCAATGTTTGGAAAGTTAAAATCCCCCATTATTACAATCATATTATGCTTACACATATCTAAGATCTACCTACACATTTGTTTTTCAATTTCTGTCTGACTACTGGGGGGCCTACAGTACAATCCCATAGAGGTGATCGTTCATTTCTTTTTTCTAATTTCTACCCATGTATTTTCACTGGACAATTTATTGGAAATATCTTTTGTAGTTACAACAGTAATGTATCCTTTAATTAAAACTGCCAATTCCCTTCATTTCTTGCCTCCCTTCCAGTTCTTCCTTTAGCATCTAAAACCCGAATACTGAGCTGCCAGTTCTGTCCATCTCTCAGCCAAGTTTCTTTAATAGCTATAACATCCCAATCCCATGTTCTTAAACATGCCCTGAGTTCATCAGCCTTATCTGTAAGACCTCTTGCATTGAAATAAATGCTGTTTAGTTCTTCAGAGCTACTACATACTCTGACTCTCTCTTGTCTTTCTTTTCTAACTGACTTGAGCTCTTCACATTCAGAACCTTCCCAATCAATCTTTCTTTTTGCACTGTTACTTAGAATTCCTCCACTCCCTTTCTCTATCAGTATGAAGTTTCCCTTAATGGAATGAGCAAATCTCTCTGCTGAGATATTGGTCCCTTTCCAGTTCAGGTTGATCACATTCTTTTTGAACAGGAACTTTTTAATCCCAAAAGACATTCCAATTGTGCCAAAACTTGAATCCCTGAACAGTACACCAGCTCTGCAGCCATTGATTTACCTCCTTTATGCTTTTGTTCCTTCCCTCATTTGAGTTTGGTATTGGGAGTAAACCAGAGATTACTACTTTTCAAGTTCTATTTTTTTAATCTTCCACCTAACCTCTTAAATACACTTTATAAAGTTTTAATCTTTTCCCTAAAACTGTCATTCATACCAATGGGTATAATATTTTCTGGCTTCTCAATCTCACCTTCAACTATATGCTTAAATGCTTTCAGACATCTTTAATCATAGCACAAGGAAAGCAACATACCACCCTAAGTTGACAGTCACTGCCACAGATTCTCCTGTCTGTGCCCCTGACAGGAGAATCCCCAATGACAATTATTCCATTAACTTTTGTCAAATGCTTCTTAATATAACAATGATTTCCAGTGTCCAACAGTTGGCTTTTTTCAGCTTGATCGAAATAAGTATAAACATAAATCCAGTAGCAACAGGCCAGTGAGATTAACCTTGGAGGTGGGAAATTTTAGAGATAAAATTGGGCACAGTTGAGCAAGTGTGGATTAATTGAGGAAAGCCAGTAAAAGTTTGTTAACAGAAAATCGTGTTTAACTAAATTGATTGAGCTTTCTAATGAAGCCACAGTTAGGATTGTAAGGGGAATATGATTCCAGACATGAAAAGGCATTTGAGAAGCTGTTACATAAAGAATTTGAAGTAAAATTGCAGCCCATGGAATTAAATGGTAGTGACAACATGAAGATAAATTTAACTATGAGACTGTGAATGAGCATTTTCAGATGAATGAATTTTACAGTGACTTTCGCTACAAGTCCGTTCCAGGAGCACTGACTTTCTGGTATACATTAACAAACTGAATGTGGGAATACAGGCTATAACTTTGAAAGGTGTAGACACTGTTTAAGTCAGTATTGTTCAAACAGGGAGAGGATCAGTGACGGACATCCAGAGGACAGAGACCGGTTCATGGAATGAAAGATAGTAGGAACTGCAGATGCTGGAGAATCTGAGATAACAAGGTGTAGAGCTGGATGAACACAGCAGGCCAAGCAGCATCAGAGGAGCAGAAAGGCTGATGTTTCGGGCCTAGACCCTTCTTCATGGAATGAACTGACATGACAGCCGTGATTTAATGCTTGGAGTGTGAAGTGGTACATTTTGGTTCTTATCACTACTACTCAACACCTTCAATGTACACGTTCGCCAAAGCCTTTCCGTTCTTCCAGTTACTTTAGCATTCACCCTTTTGTCTATACTGTCCTTCTGTTTAAATTGGATAAATTCACAAAGGGGACAAAGCTATTAAGAAATTTTAAAAAAACACTTGTTTGATCTCTACTGGAGTATTTATCCCATTCTGGGCCGTGCAATTTGGGAAGGTTGAGAATGTTTCAGGGAGCATGGTTTCCAGAGTGAGAGTCTGCAGTTCAGAGGAAAAATTAGAGAGGGAAGAGAAAATTCTGAGCAGATTTGCAGGATTTGTTCAAAAATATCAGGAGTCTGGAACAGAATAGAGAAAGAGTGAGAAGCTGTGTTGACAGAAGTGTCCATAACCAGAAGGGGTGGATTTGAAACAATTGGCAGAAGAATTAAAAGAGAAGGAGTTAGAATCTTTGTTTAACAATGAGACATTGGGATTCGGAATCCACTGCCTGAGAACATGGTGGAGGCAGATTCAATCAGGGCTATCTAAAAAGAAATGGGTCATTGCCTATGGAGAACTGTGCAGTAAAATGGGAATGAAAACATTCACGATAATGTAAATGTGGCATATTGCGAAGAATCTGCAAAGTGGGGACGGGGGAGTGGCTGGAAGAACATTATTACAGAAATGTTATCAATATTCTAAATAGCAGAATGTTAGTAAAGAGTTTATAGGGTTTACTTAGAAAAGACAATAGTTGCTCGTAGAGAAGGCAAAGACAGAAATGCCGCAGACTCAGAGCAGGAGCAGTCGAACTCAGGACAGCAGCCTTTAAAATGCAATGCAGACACCCAGTGCCTAGAGCCCATGGTGACAGAGTTCATGAAGGTAGACAATAGAAATGGCCAGGTCAGTTCAAATCAAAATGATTTACTGGACAAAGGTCAGGGCAGTGGGACTGGGTGAATTGATCCTCCAGAGTGTCCTGACTGGTTTGTACCTCATTCCCTTTGTTCACTTCAGCTCTGATTTACTGCACCCTACATCTATCCAAACTATAATCCACAAGGAATACCAGCAGCATCTTTCTCCCACTCCTGTTGGGGAAGGCAGACCTGGAATTCTGTCCATTATCACATTGAGATTTATAAATTGAGATTTATACCACAGCTCATGTCACTCAGAGTGAGGGAGACACGATTTCTGGAAAATTGGAAGCAGATTGGCCGGGGAAAGGGGAAAGTGTGGGTGGAGGGAGGTTGTGAGATGGAGGAGTAGGAGGGTGGGGTGAGAAGGTGGAGTTGGAGGGAGGAAGCTATGTAAGAAGGAGAAGGAAACGAAGCAGAAGGAAATATCATTCTGGCAATAATACTAAAGACATGTTCCAGTACTTACTGCACCCTTAGCCAAGCGGTTCTGTTGCAGCTACAACATTGGTCCTTACCCGGTAATGTGGATCATGAACCAATTATGTAAGCAAAACAAATCCAAAGTAGCCAATTACCCCTCCTTCCCTCCCTCCCCCCACCCCATCCACCTACTCAAGAACACCAGTAAAGTGATGGAAGGTGGCATTAGTTGTGCTTTCAAACAGAAGCTGCTCAACAATAATCTGCTCACGGGGTTCTACCAGGGCCACTCAGCTCCTGACCTCATTTGTACAAACATGGACAATACAGCTGAATTCCAGAGGTGAGGTGAGAGTGATTGCCCTTGATTTTAAGGCTGCATTTGATTGAGGTGTAATGAAGGAGCCCGAACAAAACTTGGGTAAATGGGAAGCGGGGGAAAACTCTCCACTGGCTTCAGTCATACTGAGAGCAGTTGGAAATGGTTGTGGTTGTTGGAGGTCAGTCATGCTAGGTTGCATGTGAAACAAAATGTGTTTTTCTGAATGTGCATTTTTGCTAAAAAGACATGCTTATGGGATGTTACTATAATGGAACAGTTAATTTGTAATAGTAACTGTATCTATTATTTTGTTAAGGTTTCTAATAGAGTTCAGGTATTCTTAATTCCTCTTTCTTTGGTTGTATTTTAACTACAGTGTTTAAATAAATTGTGGTTTGCTTAATGTAGAGTATTTTGAGCAATTGAATTGTCTCGGCAATGCGGCACATTCCATTTGACTTTGAAATAAGACAAAGTTAGGTTCTAGGCTACCTTCTTAAAATATTTTGAGGGGGTTGGTCTGGACCATAAGAAATTGTGGGGCTACTGTACCGATCAAAATCTCTAATTCCAGTTTGGGTTTAGGATTATTGGAATTAAAGACAGCGAGTGGTAGGTGTTAGTGTCTTTTGTTTTGGGTGTTGAATTTGGTTGGTTTAATTAGAGTGTGCCTTATGTAGTAATGACTGTTTCAATCAATAAGAGGTTTCTGGGGCTGGCAGAAGTCTCTGCGACAGTTTTGCAGACTGTGAGTAAGGCAAAGCTGTTGGAATTGGCAGACCAGCTGGAGTTGGGTTTGCCCGTGTCCGTGCGAAAAGGGGAGGTAATTTCAGCAATAGCTAAACGCTTACAATTGCTGGAAATACCATCGGAATCTTTGGGAATGGCTAAAATTCAATTGCAAATGAAGTAAATAAACATCAAAAGGAAATGAAACAGTTTGAATTGTGATTAAAAGCAGAGGCAAACGAAAAGAAGAGAATAGCCCTAGCAGTGGAAAAAGAAAAGGAAAGAATAGCTCTAGGAGAAGAAAAGCAGGAAGAGAGAGAGCTTGAACTTTAGAAGTTGCCAATTAGAGAGGAAAGTTGACTTAAAAGGGCGGAGGTGAAGATAGAAGGTAGGCTTGGTGAGGAGGATAGTAGTAACGAGCAAATCTATTGGTGGGATTTGTTTAAATATGTCCAAGCAACACCTAAGTTTGACAAGAAGGATGTAGAAGAAGTTTTCATTTCATTTGAGACAGTGGCTAAACAAGTGAAGTGCTCAGTGACCATGCGGGTATTGCTGATCTTGACAAAAGTTGGTCAGTACAACTGGTGAACCATTTGTATCAATATTAGAAGAGGTATTTGGGAAGTATAAAAAGGTGAAAATGCCATCTTAAGTTTGTATGAACTACTGCCAGATGTCTAGAGACAATGTTTCTGGAAGCTAAGGATGGACCCTGGTCAAATGCACATTGAGTCTGAAAGGTGGATAAAGGCATTGAAATAGATCAAACATATGAAAACGTTTTGAGAGATGATTATTTTGGAGGAGTTCAAAAATTCACTTCCTGAAGTAATGAGAACTCATGTGGAAGAGTGAAGAGTTAAAACTGCAAGATTAGCAGTGGAAATGGCTGATGATTGTGAATTGTTTGATAAATTAAAGCTTGGCTTCCAACATCAATTTTAATCTGTGAAGGATAGAAATTTGGGAAACGAGAAATCTTCAGGTGGTCAGGGAAAAGGAGATCTCATTGAAAATAGTAAAGATAGATTAGCACAGGGTAAAAAGAAAACACATTAAGGTGAAAGAGAAGTGAAAAAGCTCAGTTAGTTTACAAAAAGCATTGGGAGCACAAATGTGGGAAAACAGGTTAAGCCGGTGAGTTTTCTTGAGGTGGTAATGGAAAGCATAGGGAAAGCTAAAAAAATATGCACCAAAATATTCAACTTGATCATGGGTCGGTTGAGAAGCAAGTGCCAGATCTCCTTAAATAATTTACTTGCAAGGGTTAGATTTCCTCATATATGCCAGGAGAAGCAAATAACGAAATTACCATTTTAAGAGGCACGGGAGCATATCAATCTTTGATGGTGAGAGATGAGGAGATACGTAATTCAGAAGAACTGCTGCAAAAAAAAACCATGATAATATGTGGAATTCATGGTGAAACAAGAAGTGTTCCATTATATAAATTAAGTTTCGAGTTTCCGGTGAGAAGTGGAGAAATAGTAGTAGAAGAACTAGAGAAACTCTCAGTTCCAGCAATTCAATTTGCCCTTTGTAATGATATAGCTGGATCTTTAGGTGGGAGTGACGCCTACTGCAGTTGATAAACCAGCGGAAAATCAGGCAACTGAGGTGTTACAAGAAGTACATCCTGGGATTTTTCCTGAGTGCGTGATAACAAGATCACAAAGTCACCAATTGAGGCAAGAGGAGAAATCAAAGAATAAAGATGAGGAAGTTGAACTATAATTATCCGAGACCATGGTTGATCAAATGGTTGAGAAAAAACAATAACAGATGGAAGACAAAGTAGATAACTTTTATTCAGAAAATTAACTGAATTACAACAGAAAGATGAAAAACTAATCAATTGTATCAAAAAGTGTTCACAGAATAAGAATGTGCGTGTATTCCATAATGTTACTATCTGAAAAATGACGTCTTGATGAGGAAATGGAGACCATCACATATTCAGGTGAATGAGAAGTGGTCAGAAGTTCATCAAGTTGTACTACTGATATGTTTTAGAAAGGAGGTGTTGCAGGAAGCAGATGAATTACCAGTAGAGGTCAGTTAGGAGTAAGGAAAACTCAAGCCATAAGGCAAAATACTTTTTTATTGTCCTGGAATGCACAAGGATGTGGTTGAATTTTGCCAGACATGTCATACGTATCAGGTAAGTGGAAAATGTCAGGCAGTGATATAACCAGTACCTTTAATACACATTTCACAATGGTCTTTATTGATTGCATAGGACCCCTACATTAAACAAAAAGTGGAAACAAGCATTTGATAACAAAAATGGATGTGTCCACTACATTTCCAGAGGTCATTCCATTACGCGATATCATGGCTAAAAGGATTGTGGAAGAGTTACTCAAATTTTTTCAGAAGATATGGACTGTCCACAGAGATACAGTCAGATCAAGGGTCAAATTTTACAACAAAAATATTCAACGAATTTATAGATAGTTTACGAATAAAACAATAAGTTAACTGGACACTATCCAGAATCACAGGGAGCATTAGAATAGTGACATCAAACATTAAAGACCATGTTGAGGGCTATAGTCAAGACTACCCAGAGGTATTGGATAAAACAATTCTATTTGTACTTTTTGCAATTAGGAATGCAATAAATGTATCTACCAAATTCAATCCATTTGAATTAGTTTTCAGGCATGATGTGAAAGGACCATTGAAATTAATTAAGGAGAAATTGGTGAATTAGAGATCAGAGACCACATATTTGGACTATGTGTAAAATTTCAGGGAAAGAGTAGATGGTGTATGTGATTTGGCTGGACAACATTTAAATTAGCACTGGATGTTATGAAACAGGAAGCAGGCAAGAAATCAAAAACTTGCAATTTTGCTGGTGGAGATAAAGTGTTCGTGTTAATTTCAGTGGTAGGTGAACCTTTAAAGGCAATGTTCAGTTGATCTTATCAAATCGTAAGGAGAATTAATGAGGTGAATTATTTGGTAAGAATGCCAGATAAAAAGAAATCTCACAGAGTTTGTCATGTGAGTATACTCAAAAGATATTTTGATAGGGAAGGAATGCAAAGGAAGAATGTGTTACTGGTTACAACACAGGATGTAGAGAAGCCATAGTCGTATTATGGAAGGTGTTTCAGGATTTTGATCTAACAAGACTGAAGGAACAGTGATGTAGTCCCAAATCAGGATGGTGAGTAGCTTGTTGCAGAACTTGCAGGTCGTGGTGTTCCCATTTATCTACTGCCCTTGTTCTGCTAAGTTTCTTCAGGTTTAAGGTTGGATGGAGGTTCCAAAGTTGCCTTGGTAAATTTATGTACTGCATCCTGTAAAACATACACCTTCGACCAACCCATAATATTTCACTAATGTCGTCAGGGGAAGGAAATCTACCATCCTCATCTGGTCTGGCCTACATGTGAATCCAGACCCACAGCAATGTGGTTGACCCTCAACTGCTCTCCGAAATGGCCTAGCAAGCCATTCAGTTGTACCAATTACAACGAAGTCTCAAAGAAATGAAACTGGATGGATCACCTGGCATCAACTTAGGCACTGAAAAAGACAACAGTAGAAACAGCCCTGTTGATCCTGCAAAGTCATCCTTATTAACATTTTGGGCTAGTGCCAAAATTGGAAGAGCTGTCTCACACACAAGTCAAACAACAGCTTGAATTAGTCATACTTATAGAACCATACCTTACAGATGCCACCATCACCATCCCTGGATATGTCTTGTCCCACTGGGAGGACAGACCCAGGAGAGGTGGCAGCACATGGCATATAGTTGTGAAGGAGATGGCCTGGGAGTCCTAAACATTGTCTCTAGACCCCATGAAGTCTCATGGCTTTGGGTTAAACATGGGCAAGGAAAACTCCTGCTGATCACAACGTACTATCCTCCCTCAGCTAATGAATCAATAGTTCTCCTTGTTGAACAACACTTGGAGGAAGCACTGAGGATGGCAAGTGCACAGAATGTACTCTGGTTGGGGAATTTCCCCGTCCACCACCAAGAATGGCTTGGCAGCAGTACTACTGTGGCACTACATCAGCACTTCTGGCTGAAGATTGCTGAGAATGCTTCAGGTTTATCTTTTGCGCTGATGTGCCGGGCTCCTCCATCATTGAGGATGAGGATATTTGTGGAGCATCCTTCTCCAATGAGTTGTTTCATCATCCACCCCCATTCACCACTGGATATGGCAGGATGAGAGAGCTTAGATCTGACCCGTTGGTTGTGAGATCGCTTCACTCTGTCTATCACTTGCTGCTTCTGCTGTTTGGCAAGCAAGTAGTCCTTTCTTGGGAGCTGCACCAGACTGGCACTTCATCTTCAGGTGTGCCTGGTGCTGCTGCTGGCATATCCTTCCGCATATTCCATTGAACAGACTTGATCCCCTGGCTTGATGGTAACAGTTGAGTGGAGTATATGCCGGACCATGAGGTAAAAGATTGCGCTGGAGTACAATTCCGCTGCTGTTGATGGCCCATAGCGCCTCATGGATGCCCAGCCTTGAGTTGCTGTATCTATTCGAAGTCTGTCCAATTTAGCATAGTGATAATGCCACACAACACAATGGAGGTCAATGCGAAGACGGGACTTCGTCATCACAAGGACTGTGCGGTGGTTTCTCTTACTGATACTGTCATGGACACATGTATCTGCAGCTGACAAGTTGGTAAGGATGAGAACAAGTATGTTTTTCCCTCTTGTTGGTTCCCTCACCACCTGCTGCAGACCCAGTCTGGCAGTTATGTCCTTTTGGACCAGATCATTTGTACAGTGGCTGAATAATTTAAAAAAAACATACACATTCTGACAAATGTGATTTGCGAGTGGAAGCAGTGAATGTTAAATGTGATGGATGGAGTGATAATCCAATAGGCTGCTTTGTCCTGGATAATGTCAAGTTTCTTAAGCGTTAGTGGAGCTGGCACTCATCCTGGCAATTCCTGGACTGGAGTTTTGAGTAAGCAGTGTAGGCTGACAGTTGAGTGCTACACTGTCAGAGGGGCCATACGCAGGGAGCACGGTGCTACTGGAGGGTCTGCACGGAGGGAGTACTACATTTTTGGAATGCCAGTCCTGAGATTGTGCTGTACTGTCAGAGGCTCTGAACTGAGGAAGTGCTTTGTCGTCAACAGGTCAGGACTGAGGGGGTGCCCTATTGTCAAAAGTCGAGAACTGAGGGAACGCCATACTGTCAGAGACTCTGTGCTGTGGGAGACAGCAGTGTCAGAATCTCTGCTGAGGGAGTTTTGCACCATTGTAGAGCCTGCACTTTCAAAGTGGTCTACTCTCACGGGGTTGTACTGGGAGAAATGTAAATCACTTTCTTAGTTTTCTGTCATCTGACTGTCCCTCTCGCTCTCTCTTTGTTTCTGTGTATTTTTCTCTCTGGCTCTTTCTTTCTCCCAGACTCTCTCCGTCTGCCTCCCTCTGTCTTTCTGTTATTATAAATTAAGCAACTGTAGTGACCTTTTGTGAAGACTGATGGATTTGATTCTCTCTCTGCTGCCTGCTATAGAATCTGTGGTGGATTTCAAGGTAATGGGACTGTTTAACCCCACCTTGAAGGTTGTTGGGGCAAACATGACACTGGGAAAATTATCCCCTCCCTCTCTCCCTCTGCTCCTGCTCTTCTGCACTTGCCCTCCCACTCCCCTGGCACTCTTCTCAGCCACACTGATTTCCCCCCTTACCACCCACTCCCCAATTCCCCACCTCCGCCTATCTCCCAGCCTCTCCTCCCTAGCCTCTCCTCCCTATCTTCTCCCCGCAATGTGCTCCCCACTCTCCATGAGCCCACTCCACTCATCCTGCTCCCCTACTCCCACTCCATTCACATCACTCCCTTATGGCAATCTCATGCCTATCCCTCCTCATCCTCTACCCTTAAACTCCTAACACCCTCAGTCTCCCTATCTCTATTACCCACCATCACCCTTCCCCTAACTCTGCTCCCTTCTAATCTGCCAACACCTCCTGCCTAACCCTTTTACACACCAGAAAGCATTGCCTCTCTCCCACCTTCTCATCTCCCCTTATTCACCCTCTCCTTGTCTTCTGGTCATACCGATTACTTCCCCTCATTCTCTGCCTCCCTATTCATCTATTACCCTACTCACTTCACCACTGCCCTCCCAATTCCCTGTCCCTCCCTCTTCTATCTCCACATCAATCTGTCCGCTTGACTGTCCTCATGCTCCCCTATCCATACTGTCTCTCTACCCCATTCCCACACATTCCCTGTGCCTCCTGCGCTGACCTCCACCGCCCACATATTTATGAAACCTTGACTCTCCCCATAGTCCATCCCCTCCCACTGGCAGCCCTTCCCCTCTGCCTTATTCTCCTCTTGTTCCCTTCAATTGTCCCCTCATAAACAACACTTGCCTTCCTTTCTATTTCCCTCTCCCTCTCGCTTTCTCCCTCCAGGCTATACCTCCTGCCATCCCCTACTACATACGCTCACACTGACCCCTTCACCAACTTTCACTTCTCTTCTTCCGCCTCTTACCCGCTATGAGACCGGCGGTTTGACCTCCTGAGCTGTGCTCCAGGCAATGTTCTCACTCCCGGGCCGAACGGAGTTCACTTCTGGTGGAACATCTCTCCCCTACCATCAGAGGGAGCTGGGATTCTGTCCTTATGTTTACAACGAGAGCGAACTCATACGCAAGGGAAGTCGTGAAGCACCTTTTCATTACAAAAAGAGGGGAAATGTGGATTTCTCTTCACCCAGAGGCTGTCGACATTGGGACAACTGGAGCTTCCCAAGGGTTCTTGGACACGGAATTGAGGCGGAGAAATGAAGCACAGATAAAGATCACCTACACTCTCATAGAAAGGCAGAGGGGATTCAAGAAGCTGAAGGGCTCCCTCCTGTCCCCCTCTCCCCACGGCCCGCTCATTCCATCCAATGAGATGTTAAACTGAGGCCGTACCTCCCTCCAGCCGGTATTTCCTCCCCGGTAAAAGAGGAGGAGGGGAGTTCTCCCGGTGTCTGTACAACATTCCTCACTCGAACCTCACAACTCAACAGAGATTCGCCATCAATAAAAAAAATCTAAAAGAACTGCTGGTGCTGGAAATCAGAAACAAGAACATAAGCTGGGAAAACTCAGCAAGTGTCGCCGCATGCGTGGAGAGAAAGCAGAGTTGGTGTTTAGAGTCCAGTGACCCTTCTTTAGATACTAACTGTCATCTGTCTCATTTTCCAGCTGCCTTTCAAACGGCTGCTACGTCTCCTCCGTAGCGGAGTCTCCTGTGTTTATGAATGATTGCGAGCACGGGCCGATTCCTAGAACGGAGGCAGAGTGAGTCCTGATGGAGGACGCCACTTGGAGGCAGCGTGGCCTGGTGCTCTGGGCCCTACAGTCACTGACCGGAGCTTAACTACTTGTGATCACTTACTATCATTCTGGACGTTTTCAACTCTTCCCATGCTAACTACAGTTTTTACTCTGTAAAAACACTTAAAGTATCTGTACCTAGGTCCCTTTTACCTAAAAATGGCGCCAGGGCGACATTACAAACTTTTCAAATAAAAACCGAAAGAACTGCGCATGCTATAAATCAGGAACAAAAACAAAGTTGCTGGAAAAGCTCAGCAGGTCTG
>NC_063366.1:20668611-20679824 GCF_021869965.1 Rhincodon typus | reverse complement strand
TCCTTCACAGATGCCGCCAGGCCTGCTGAGCTTTTCCAGCAACTTTGTTTTTGTTCCTGATTTACAGCATCCAGAGTTCTTTCGGTTTTTATTTAGTATTTAACTCACTGCCACATCTCTTCCAGGCATGCCCACCTTGAAGAAGTTCTGCTCCTGTCTCTGACGGGATTTCCGTTCCAAACTTTCTTCTTGCCCAGTTCTGAGGAAGGGTCACCGGACCCGAAACGTTAACTCTGTTTTATCCTTCACAGATGCTGCCAGACCTGCTGAGCTTTTCCAGCAACTTTGTTTTTATTACAAATTTTTCACTGCACTCATGCGAGTGCAAATGACAATAAAGGTTGTTCCATTCTATTCTAATTAATTTTGGATGGAGTTGATTTCTAGGATCGTTTCGGTAATTTATGAACGCAAGTCTTTTATTATTACGTAGTGCACCGCTGTCATGTGCCGACAGAATCTCAATGCTGCAGAAAAAAATTCCCAGAAAAACGGTTCAATGCGCAGAATTGTTTCCTTTCGTGTAAACCAGGCTGTGATTCTTACAGATAAATGGGATTCACTCTGTTGAGGCAAAATACGTGACTCTCTCTGATAATTGTTTAATCTTGTCAGAGAATTAGAAGGGCAGATAACCTTAGAAAATGTATTATAAAACCTGTGATATCCAGCTAATCTGAGTTCGGATATGAATCCCTTTGCACGGAGTTCACTGGTACCCCCTGCATTTGTTTCTTTGGTAAAAACATTGGAAAATGAGGGCAAACAATTTGGACTGTAATTGTATAGGTCCACTGTGAGACCACACGTGGGGCACTGTGACCTAGTTTGGTTTCCTTACCTGTGGAAGGACAGACCTGCCTCAGAGTGAACGTAACAAAGATTGATTTCTGGTGGTGATCTCTAAGTGGAGATTGAGCGGACAAGGCCTATATTCTCCAGTGCTGAGGAGAACGAGAGATTATCACATTGATCCAACTTCATACGAACGTTATGGGGTGGATGTTTCCTGTGGACGGAAAGTGTAGCTCTCTGGACCTTAACAGTAAATGGTGATATTCAGGACAATAATCCGGTGCGTTCTCTGAATAGCTGAGTTCAGATCCCAGCTCGGTAGAAGCGAAGATAAATTAAATTAATTAGACACATCTCGAATAAAAAGCTGGCTTCAAATGTCCAAGCTCATTCATACAGTCATACAGCACGGAAACAAACCCTTCTCTCCCACCAGTCCATGCTGACAATAATCCCGAATAAAGTTAACACTACCTGCCTCTGCTTGGCCCATATCCCTCCAAATATATCTTACTCGCGTATTTATCTAAATTCCCTTTAAACGTTGCAACTGTATTTGCATCTACCATTTCCTCTAGAACTTCATTCCACGCACGAACTACCCTGTATTTAAAGAATAACCCTCGTCGTTTTTTTTTAATCTTTCTCCTCTCACTTTATAAATATGTCCATAACTTTGAAATCCCATGCCCGAGAGAAAAGACACCTGTCATTCACCTTATCAATACCCCTCATAGAGTCATAGAGATGTACAGCATGGAAACAGAACCTTTGGTCCAATTCGCCCATGCTGACCAGACGAATTCGACCGAAAGGTCTGTTTCCATGCTGTCCATCTCTATGACGCTATAATTGTTAAGATAAATGGCAGGTATCTTTCATAAATTTATAAACCTCTCAAATGTCAATCCTCAATCTTCAGCGCTCCAGTCAAAAAAAAAGCCCAACCTACCTAAACTCTTACAATTATAAAAGGAAATCTGAGTCCTTACCTGGTCAATCATACACTTTAACTCAGTCCTACAGGAATGTGAAACAAAAACAGAAATCGCTGAAGAAACTTAACAAGTCTGGCTGCGTCTGTGAGGATAAAGCAGAGTTTCTGCTCCGAGCCCGATGACTCTTCATCAGAACTTCTTGCAGCTGGGAGTAAATCGTGTTTATACTGAGGACGAGGTTTGGGGTTTTAGGTGAGTAGGGGGTGAGCGCTTAGATGGAGATGGAGGCCAGAGAGACATGTGAAAGGGGTAGGTAAACAATTAGATTGTGAACAACAGGCCTGGTCAGAGAGAAGCTGAATAAGCGACATTAGGAGCAAAGAGTAGGAGAGAATGGGTGAACTGTATGAAAGCAACTCAAATAATACAATAATAGGCCCAGGAGTAGGTGAGAATGGATGGCTGTGCTAAAAATCAACCCATGTCATCACAAGACTTAGTTTGAGATGGATAATAACATGGAATGATGGAATCAGGTTCTAAATTGATTGAAATCGATGTTGAGGCCTAGTTCCTAAATAGAAAATGAGACGCTGTTTCTTCGAGCTTGCGCTGAGGTTGGCTGGAACATTGCAGTAAGCCAGAGACAGAAATGTTGACCAGAGCACACGGTGTTGTGTTGAAGTGGCAGGCAACTGGAAGCTCAGTGTCATTTGTTACGGACAGAACGTAGGTGTTCTGCAAAACGGTCACCCAGTCTGCATTTCATCTCTTCATGTCGAGGAGACCATACTGTGAACAGCGAATACAGTAAAAACAGATTTCACAATTGTCAAAATTGAAATCAGTTTACTGCTGTCTTGTCCATTTCATGATCCTGTCAATATCACTTGGTAATTTGATGCGTATCTCAACACTGTTTACAATGTCATCTATTGCTGTACTGTTGGGAAAATTAGATTGATGGGTTATGTCCCGGTATCTAAGTAATGAGTCAATAGTGATGACAAAATAGTAAACACGAAACGAATGCTCTTAACTCGAAGACAGAATGGTGACAGTACTAAGAGGAAGTGAGCTGTAAATAAACATGGTGTGACAGAACAGAATAATCTGAGAATTAGGTCGAGAACACAGGAGACCAAGGGTGAAGAATTTATAAGATCAGAAACTGATAACAAAAGAGGTGAATATTAACAATGTCTCCAGTCGCTCCGCCAATTTCCCAGCCAGGACAAGCATTTCCCTTCAATGTGATGTGCTCCACATAGTCGCTGCTTAAAATCCAGTACGTTCTCCAAGGTAACCGTTCTGCTTATAATCCAGTATATTCTCCAAGGCAACCTTTATCTTTGGCAGCGTCTTCCACACTCTCATCACACTCTGTAATGAAATCCCTCCTAGTATCGGAATGAAAATTTCGTTCTAAGACCATTTATGACCAACTGATTTTCTTTCTGAGCCAGAGTCAGTGGGAATGATCCATTCGTTCCATCCAGAGGCCTGTCTTATGGAGGGGTCTGCGAAGTTACAGCATCGACAGAAAATGCACTGCCGCAGCACTCCAGATTTTCTCTGGAAGAGATTACTCCAGACACAGGTGGGAAACGCTCCAGTGGGAGGTGTCAGTGGGAGAGCTCTTACCTCTAAATCAGATCATGGCGTCAGGTCTGGACAATGATACAGACGGATCCTGCCATACGGGACTGAGAGGGGACGAAGCAGCTGCTCTGCTCACTGGTTTCTGTGCTTGAATTGTTTCTGTATATCACAAAAGCGAGTATATTGCAGTAAGATTGAAACCACCTTGGTAAATCATATTGACCTGAAAGGCGCTATATAAATACAAGGGTCTCACAGATCTAATGCCCGGAAAGACCGCATCTGTATCTCTTACCTCAATATCTGATAGCCAATCATAATTCTTTATGTGTGAGGTTGAATGTCTGCAATCATTCACACAATTCACATCAAGGGTCTGGAACTTGCACCGGGTTTTCACCAGAGGGTTTGAAATCGGCAGTGAGTTAGTCTGCAAGGAAAGCTTCCTCACTGCTTTTCTCCTCCTCACATCTCTCTCTGTCCCTCCGTTATGCCAACACACCTTGGACTTTCAGCCTTCTGGCCAGAGTTCAACTCCACCTTCTCCACCATGTTCTAAGCCTGTTTCTCCTTCAAAATGTTAAATGTTTCTTTGCTTTCTGTCAAAATATCGATAGGATAAAGCCATTTTAAAATTATTCTCCAAGAATCGCGTTTAAATTAATGGGCAAGTCGTTGACCAGAACGTGTCTACCTGCGGGGTAAGCGGTTTGAATCAGGAAGTGCTGAATTTGATCACGGCTTCCAGACAGCAGCTCCAGAGACTGACCGAGGAGACAATTTGTCCTGAGATAGTAGGAACTGCAGATGCTGGAGAATCTGAGATAACAAGGTGTAGAGCTGGATGAACACAGCAGGCCAAGCAGCATCAGAGAAGCAGGAAGTCTGACGTTTCGGACCTAGACCTTTCTTCAGAAATGGCGGAGAGGAAGGGGGTTCCGAAACAAATAGGGAGAGA
Source organism: Rhincodon typus (assembly GCF_021869965.1). Taxonomy (NCBI): domain Eukaryota; kingdom Metazoa; phylum Chordata; class Chondrichthyes; order Orectolobiformes; family Rhincodontidae; genus Rhincodon; species Rhincodon typus. Next base: position 20,675,531 of record NC_063366.1, on the reverse strand, counting down.
GGGGGAGGCGTATAGAAGATGGATAGAGGAGAAGATAGGTGGAGAGAAGATAGACAGGTCAAAGCGGCGGGGATGGAGCCAGTAGAGGTGAGTGTAGGTGGGGAGGTAGGGAGGAGATAGGTCAGTCCAGGGAGGATGGACAGGTCAAGGGGGCGGGATGAGGTTAGTACGTAGGAGATGGGGATGGGGCTTGAGGTGGGAGGAGTTGATAGGTGGGAGGAAGGACGGGCAGGTTAGGGAGGCGGGGACGAGCTGGGCTGGTTTTGGGATGCGGTCGGGGATGGGGAGATTTTGAAGCTTGTGAAGTCCACATTGATACCATTGGGCTGCCCCAGTCGACCCATTGTCTCCACCTGCTCCTGCCCCACCGAACTTATTTCCACTTATCTCGACTCCATTTTCTCCCCATTGGTCCAGGAACTCTCCACCTACGTCCGTGACACTGCCCAAGCACTTCACCTCCTCCGAAAATTCCCTAGTCCCCAACACCTCATCTTGACCTTGGACGTCCAGTCCCTATACACTTGCATTCCCTATGCTGATGGCCTAAAGGCCCTCCGCTTCTTCCTGTCCTGCAGGCCCGACCAATCCCCCTCCACTGACACCCTTATCCGTTTAGCAGAACTCGTCCTCACCCTTAACAACTTCTCCTTCAAATCCTCCCACTTCCTCCAGACAAAGGGGGTGGCCATGGGTACCCGCATGGGCCCAAGCCATGCCTGCCTCTTTGTAGGATACGTGGAACAATCCCTCTTCCGTAGTTATACTGGCCCCATACCCCACCTCTTCTTCCATTAAATCGATGACTGTATGGCGCGTGCTCCCACGAGGAGCTGGAACAGTTCATCCACTTCACTAAAACCTTCCACGCCAACCTTAAGTTCACCTGGACCATCTCCGATACCTCTCTCTCCTTCCTGGACCTCTCTGTTTCCATCTCTGGCAACCACCATATCCATGTCAAGCCCACCAACTCCCACAGCTACCTAGAATACACCTCCTCTCACCCACCTTCCTGCAAAAATGCCATCCCCTATTCCTAATTCCTTCACCCCTGCCGCATCTGCCCCCGAGATGAAGCATTCCACTCCCGGACATCCCAGATGTCCTCGTTTTTCAAGGACTGCAACTTCCCCTCCACCATGGTTGAAAACACCATCGACGGCTTCTTTCGATTCCCCACAACTCATCCCTCACACCCCCTCCCTGTAATAACAACCAAAACAGAATCTCCCTCGTCCTCACGTACCACCCCACCAACCTCCGGATCCAATGTATCATTCTCCGGCACTTCCACCATCTGCAATCTGACCCCACTGCCAAAGGCATTTTTCCCTCCCCAACCTTATCTGCCTTCCGGAGGGACCACTCTCTCCGTGACTCCCTTGTCAGCTCCACACTCCCCTCCAGCCCCACCACTCCCGGCACTTTTCCCTGCAACCGCAGGAAGTGCAACACCTGCCCCTACATCTCCCCCCTCACCCCCATCCCAGGCCCCAAGAAAACCATCCACATCAAACAGATGTTCACCTGCACATCTGCTAATGTGGTATACTGTATCTGCTGTTCCCGTTGTGGCCTCCTCTACATCAGGGAAACCCAAGCGGAGGCTTGGGGACCGTTTTGTGGAACATCTCCGCTCAGTTCACGACAATGACTGCACCTCCCAGTCGTGAATCACTTCAACTCCCCCTCCCATTCCTCAGACGACATGTCCATTCTGGACCTCCTGCAGTGCCACAACGATGCTACCCGAAGGTTGCAGGAATAGCATCTCATATTTCGCTTGAGAACCTTGCAGCCCAACGGTATCAATGTGGACTTCACAAGCTTCAAATTCTCCCCACCGCCGATCGCATCCTAAAACCAGCCCAGCTCGTCCCCGCCTGCCTAATATGCCCGTCCTTCCTCCCACCTGTCCCCTCCTCCCACCTCCACCCCCACCTCCTACCTAGCAGCCTCATCCCCACCTCCTTGACCTGTCCGTCTTCAGTGGATCGACCAACCCCCCACCCTAACTCCCCACCTACACTCACATTTACTGGCTCCATCCCCACCTCCTTGACTTGTCCATCTCCTCTCCACCTATCTGCTCCTTTATCCATCTTCCATCCGCCTCCCCCTCTCTCTCTATTTATTTCAGAATCCCCTTCCCCTGCCCCATTTCTGAAGAAGGGTCCAGACACAAAACGTCAGCTTTCCTGCTCCTCTGTTGCTGCTTGGCCTGCTGTGTTCATCCAGTTCTACACCTTGTTATCTCAGATTCTCCAGCATCTGCAGATCCTACTATCTTAGATATTTATAAATCTGTTCTACAGTGTTGTCATCAATGACAAGGTGCCTGTAAATAATGCAACCTGGTTCTCAGGCTGGAAGTGGTCACTGACCTGATTTGGGCTATTTGTGTGACTGTGACCTTACCCATGACCCTGAGAGAGAGACACAGCTCATCTTTCCCGGAAATGACCATTCCTTTCGCTGCACGGTTCCTGACCAATCCGAGACAGTCAGAGTTGAAAGATAAATCGGATGTATTTTTGTAGCACAACCTCGCTCTGTAACCTTTCCGCCACAACTCTTTCCTACATTTAAACAGCACAATGAGTGTAATGAATGTCCCGAAGTATTTCACAAGAGCTTTGGAAAGTATAAAACAGTGACACCGAACTATTAACAGATGATTGTTGCAGGATTTAACGGAACTTAAAGGAGGAAAGAGAAGTAGAGATTTGGAGAGGTTCAGGGAGGGAATTCCAGAGCTGAGGGTCTCGGCAGCTGAAGGTCCAACTTCCAATGGGGGAGAGACTAAAATCAGAGATATTCATGCGGCTGGAAGTAGAGCCGGATTCTTTGAGGTTCGTGAAGCTCTCCTGTTACACATTTGGACATGAAGCTCAGGTACTTACAGTTGTTGTCTTTGTTTCATATCCTCTGTAACACAGCAAGAGCATGGAGGGAAATGTTTATCATCTCCCGTGGTGTGTGATGTCCCAGTCAATAGTCAGGGTATGATTACCTGATCTTTCCAAACCTTGTCCTAATACTATCCATTTATATCCATCCCTGTCATAAAAACAAGATTCGGATTTCACTATCTCCCACGTTCATTTATACCGGAATAACACTGAAACCTTGAAATAATAAAAAAAAAAATTGCTGGAAAAGCCCAAGAGGCCTGGCAGCATCTATGGAGACTAATCAGAGTTAACGTTTCAGTTCCAGTGACCTTTCTTCAGAACTGAAACCTTGACTACTTACATCATTCATAAGTATTCTAACAAGGAGGAAATTGTAAATATCAACTCTTTATTTTTTACAGGATTAGTGAGGAAGACAACAGACTCTCAGCTGCTGGTGCCTCTCTGTCCATTGGAAAGTTCACCGGCCCTTTACAGTACATATTCTGGAGAGAAATGATACACACCATTCACCCAGGTAAATATGTGTAATTATTTTTTCTGATGATAAACCCAGTTGTAAAACTAGAGGGCATGCATTTAAGATGAGGGGGGAATTTCAAAGGAGATGCGAGGGGCACGTTTTTTACACAGATACTGGTAGGAGTTTGGAATGCGCGACCGGGAATGCTGCTGAAGGCAAATGTGATAAGGGCGTTTAAGAGACTTTTGAAAAAGCACATGAATATGTACTGACTGTAGTCATATGGATCAAGGCCAGGCAGAACGGATCAATTTAATTTAGCATCCTGTTTGGCACAACATTGTGGGCTGAAGGGCCCATTACTGTGCTGTACTGTTCTATGTTCTATGACTCCAAGACCTGAGTGTAAATCCTCATATTGCTGGCCGTTAATGCCGGGAGACTTCCGTTTTCGTAGTTTATTTTCTGTGTATACACCCGGGTAAGTGCCTGTAACCATCAGCTCTGTGTGTGAACAGTGAAGGGATCTGTCTGACCAGATGAATAGAGCATGGAAAAAGGGTTCCTCAAGTAGATTGGGCTAGCTGCATTTCAATTTACATTTGGGTGCTATTTTTATCATATGATCAGGAAGACATATAGACATCAGAGAACCAGCGTTACGAGGCAGATATCTGCTGAAGGAATAAATGATTTTCATTAAGAGAAGCGGCTGCAGAAACTGAGTCTGCGCTTGACGATTGATTTTTTGAGATGATCTTACCAAAACGTGAAGGCTGAAAACAGTAGACAGATGAAATTTAAAAATTGAAAAAGATCAATTTATTGATGAACACAATCATCCATTCCGCAGCAAGTTAGTGATATTTTTAAACGTCATCATGGATTATGACCACACAGTTTGGAGATCGTAAGGTCTGTATTTTGAATGATCCCATTGATCGAGCAGTGAACCCATTGACAGCTCAATGATTTTCATCAGTGGAACACGCCTGTCTGAGGGTTAGGTTTCGGGACAATATTCCTGATCATTTTGCATGGGTTTCGAGTGTGGGAAGGTATTGCGTGGTCCTGGAAGAGGGAGTGGGTGACAGGAAATTTGCCTTCATGCCCGCAGCGTGGGCCAACAGTTTCTGAATAGTGAAGTATTTCTGAGGAATATTTCCTGTTGTAATGTAGGAAATGAGACAACCAAATCGTGTACAGGAAGGTCACAAAACAGCACTGTGGTGATGATGAAATCATCTATTGTGGGAATGAGTGCATTGCTTTATCTCTGATGGAGTTTGCAGTGGTTCCTCGAAGACACAAGGACACAAGAAGAACACCACAAGGGCAGGAGTAGGCTATTCATCTCCTCAAAGTGTTCTGTCATTTGACAAGGTCGTCATTGCTCTGATTGGTGCCATAATTATCTGCAATCCTAACACCCCTCCAGCCCTGTAACCCCTGACCATCTTGACCAGTGGTTGGACCATTCTGGGTGGAGCATGCACAGCACATGCACCATACACTGGAAGGTGAATACTGTATTGAATCCCCTGTATATCAAATGCCTCCAGTTTGATTAAAAATAAGGTTTCTCCTTAAGTTCAGAGAGGGAAATCTGGGTGCACATTTCGCAGCTATTACACAGTTGCAGAGGCCATAGTGACAATGATAGGAACTGGGTATTAAGGCTTGTGTGGGATTTTGGTCTTGTCATCGCTCCATTTGTGTATTGAAGCTGTAAGATTCTGAAATATAAATAATATCTAATTAGTTCGTAAGTAGGGTGTCAAAGGTAAAAGGTGAGTTTTTGGCTGGGAAATAGTGTTTAAGGTATGATTCAAATAGGATTAGAGGATGGGAGGTCACGTGATCTCAAAGGCGGATGGAAGGGGTGTAAATATTTACTCTGTGTCCAGCTTTACCATCGAGGAAAACAGGGACTTCCTTTTCTACATAACGCAGCCTAAAGCTTGTTTAATGACATTGTGGTCAAGTGCAGCACCGTGTAAGCGCTGAAAGCCAGAAGGACATCAGACAAATGACTGGAGAATAGCTAAGTGCTGCAATCCATGTGGTGAGCAAGTCCCCTCCTCAAGACCTGCCCAGAGGCTACCTCAGTAAGGCACAGATGCGGGAAACAAAGATGTGCTCACAGTCGGATTGCGTGCAGCCTGTGCGGTAACATATGTCAACTGCCCAGTGGAAATATCACAACATGAGCATGCTGCTGAGAGGGAATGTTAATTTCCACGCGCTCACTCTCCAATCCCAGACTCCTCATCTTTGTCCCATCTCTTCAAATCTGCCCGCTTTCCTTCTCTCTCCTTCTCCTCCTTTTCAAGATCCCACTGACCAATCACAAAACCCTTCTCCCTGCATCTACTTATCACAATCCCACCTACCACCTCCCTCTGTGTACTTCTGGGTTCCCCTCCCCCTCCCCAGTCCTGACGAAGGGCTTCGGCCCGAAATGTTGCCTTTCTCGTTCCTCGGAGGCTGTCTGACCTGCTGTGCTTTTCCAGCTTCACATCTATTCACTCTGGCTTCCAGCATCTGCAGTCCTCACTGTCTCCAAGAGACAGAACAGTGCTGGAACAGCTGACATTCACGAAAATGTTGCCTTGACTGGAACGTGTCACCTCTGAAGCCAGACTCGATCAGCTGGGGTTGTTTTCATTGAAGCAGAGAAGGCTGGGGAGAGAACGTGATTAAGAACAAAATTATGAGGAGTATAGATTGGTTAAATAGAAGGGTACATTTCCCCTTTGCAGAATGGCCAATAGCTGGGAGCATAGATTTAAAGTGAGGAATATGGGTTTTAGCGAAGAATTAAGGATAATATGGTGGGCACTGCCTCAGAAAAAATCCCTTACAACATTTCAGATCTTATTCAGATGAATACGCAGAAAGAAATAACATACAATGATATGGGCCAAGTGCTGGGAATGGCTTGGAAGTTGATGGTTTCTTGACGACCAGCACGGACATAATGGGGTGAAGGGGCCTCATTTGGTGCTGGTAAAGTTCAATGAGTACGTGGATTGGTTAGTTCAGTTGTCTGGACAGCTTGTTTCTGTTTCAGAGTGACGGCAGCAGTGTAGGGCAATTCTTACACCATGAAAATCCATGACTTCTCACACTCGCTCCTCGACTAAGGAGTGGTGGCCCTTAGGATAAAGTCAACAGCAGCTCTCTCTCTCTCTCTCTCTCTCTCTCAGAAAGAAAGCAGCCTGTGGGACTATGTCAATTTCACTTTACTTTTACTCTATGATTCAAGAAGTGACTCACCTGTTCTCTCCATAATTAAAGGATAACATTTCACTGTTACGTTCAATTTATCTCAAGATAAAAGTTAACCTCCCATTAACCCTTTTCATTACTCATTGTTCCTACATAGTAACGTTTTCTGACTCGTGCTCTAAAACATTCACATCACTCTACAGAGATAATAGGAACTGCAGATGCTGGAGAATCTGAGATAACAAGGTGTAGAGCTGGATGAACACAGCAGGCCAAGCAGCATCAGAGGAGCAGGAAGACTGACGTTC
>NC_063366.1:20590053-20668211 GCF_021869965.1 Rhincodon typus | reverse complement strand
CACTTTTCCCTGTTTAAGTGATACTTCCTTGTCAACTCGCTCTCTCCCACACAGCAACCAGGCCTCACACTGTCCCTCCCATTCTCCTCCCCCACAAACAGCCATCCACTACTCTGAAATTCTCCCATCTCTCACACTTGCCTTCCCCCCTCCCCTCTCTCTCTTATCTCATCTCCTTCTTCAGCCTCACTTACTCCCTCCAGCCTTCCCATAATGCCCCTGTTCTCTCTCACTTCCCCTTTATTTCCTCAAACATTCTTCCCCTCACTACTCCCCTCACTCTCTCCAATCTCCCTTCAATTCCTCTTTCACCTCACTCACACTTCTCCCTGAAACTGTCTATCCTCACATTTTATTCTTTGCCCTCACTGTACCCCAGCATCAAATACATCACCCTCCTGGCACTCTTACCGTCATATCCACTCGTCCTCACTCTCCCCTCTCCCTCACACTGTCTCCTCATTTTCTCTTACAACCCCCTCTCCTATCACTCCCCCACCTCACTGTAACTCAGAAACTCGCATTCCCCGATTCTCTACTCCCCTCACTCGCCCCAACACTCTCGGCCTTCCCCCGCACATCTCCCTTTCACACTCTCTTCCCATCTCCCTGACTCTCCTCCTCCTAGTCATGCTCCTCATGTTGATTCCCTCACTTCCTCCCCCCCGCTGTCCAATTCCCTCTCCTTGTCCCTTGACCTAGCCTCTGGCCCCTCTCCACACTCCTGCCCTCATCAATCAACCCTCCTCTTTATTCACCCCATTGCTCTCTCCTCAGTTTCCTTGTCCCTAAAACTCAATTATTTCCCGTTCTGTCTAACACCATGCCGCATTCCTGTCACCCTCCCTCCCATCACTCTTCCATAGACCTGACTCCCTACTCCTCACTTCTAACCCCTGCTGCCTCCTGCTCTCCCACCCCTCTCTCTCCTGTTCTTTTTGTCTCTGTCCTGCTCCGCACCCATCCCCAGGATCTCCCACTCCCACTGTCCCCTCCTACTTCCTCTTCTCTCTCTCACTCACTGTCCCCTCTAGTTCAGCTTCCCATCCCAGTTACACTCTCCTTGGCCTCATTCTCCTTTTGGTTTGTATCTGCCATTAACTGTCCGTTAGTCCAACAGACTACAACCTCACACTCCCTTCTTCATCCCCCACCCCCTCACCTCCACATTCCCTACATCCATTCACTCCTCCGCCCCCCTCCTTTCATTGTCCAACCTTCACAATTCACTCTCCCCTCCATCATCCTCTCCCCCCACCTCACTCCAATATCCCTCTCACTCTCCACTCTTTCCTCCTTCTCACTTCAGCTCCCCCTTACTCTCTGGTTGCCCACATTCTCCAATCTCCCCTTCCCTGTCAATCTCCCAAAAATCCCTTGTTCACTCCTCACACCTTCTCAGCTCACTCTTCCATCTCTCTCACTATCCCCTCTAGCACAGTTTCCCAACCCAGTCACTCTCTCATCAACCTCGTACTGCTCTCACCCTCTGCCTTACACTGCCCCTCACTCTAATTTCACATTTGCCCTCCTCCTTCCCCTCCACTCCTCCACAAGCCCCAATTTCCCTTCGCGTGACTCTCCCCTCCCTTTCAATCTTCCATCCTCACACTCCCCTCCAATTCACTCTGTCCTCCAATTCTCTCACTCTCCAACTCATCCTCGTACCCTCTCACATCTTGCACATTACACAGACTTCCTCAATTCCCAAGACCCAACTCTCTCCTTCCTTTAAAACCCCCATCCTCACATGCCACTCAAATTCACTCTCTTCTCCCCCACACAAACTCCACCTCATCCTCCAATTCACTCACCTCCAGAATCCCCAAATTCTTTTTTTTGTTACTCTCTCACTTCTGCATACAACTTAATTCTCCTTACTCTTCATTCTCCCTCCCACTTATATATCACCCTCACACCCCTGCCACTCGCTTCCATCTCACACTCACTCATGCCTCCCATACCCAAAATATCAAGCCTTTCACCCCCTCATTATTGTCCTCTCCAGCTCAGCCATTCCTTCCTCCTCACTCTCACCTCCCTTTCACTCTTACATTCACTTACCCCATCTGTCCCCTTCAAATCTCCCACACACTCTCTCAATCTCCAAACCTGAACTGTCCGTTTATTTTTGCAGTCCTCCTGTCCTCACCCTCTCATTCGATAAGGTCACTCTCTCTCCCCTACCCCATCTAAACAGTTCCCTCCCCTCACAAAACCATCACACCCTCTCCCAAATCCTTTCACAGCTTCCACACATTCCCTATTCCATCGCTTCCACCATCCCTTCGCTCTCCCATTCCCTGCCCTGAAGTTCAAAACCTCCCCTCATTTCCTCCCATTCTTCGTCAAGCTCTCCACCTCCTTACCTATATCGTCCCTGACAAAAGCAACTCTACTCTACCCCTCTAGCAATCTCTCCACTCTCTTGTTGCCCATCACGTCTGCGTTCCTTCTCTCTCCCTGTTCCCACCTATCCACTTTATCTCAGTCTCGCCTTCCTTTTTCACTGTCACTATATCCACATATTCTCCACTCCCCCCACTCTCCCTTTCGCCTCACTCTCATGCTTTCTTCATCTTGTTATTGCCCGTCCTTCTTCTCTCTTCCCCATTACTCTCCCCTCCTCTCATTCTGCCCTTCCTCTCAATCGCCCTTCACCGTTCCATCACCTCACTCTCCTACTCACTCTTCCCTCCCAATTGGTGTCTTCCTCTCTGGACCTCACCATCTCCCCTTCCAGTACATGCCACATCCCACTCCCTCACTCTGTTCTCTCCCTCACGCTGTCCTCCCTGACTTTCTCACTCTCACTAACCCTTTATCTCCCGTAGCCCTCACTTTGCCCATTGCTCTCCCCTCCCCGTCCTGTCCGCCCCATCTGACACTTCCCTATGCTGTCCCACACTCCCTTGCTCTCCCTTCAAACACGCTGTCCCTCCCCACTCCCCAGTGCTTCTTCTCCCTCCACTCTCTGCCCCTCACTCTCCCCTCACCTTCTGCTTCAGTTTCCCTCCACAGCGCACTCCCCTTTGACACAACTATCACACTTCCCATCCCCTCAATTCCCCCTTTTTCTTGTCACTCCTCCTGGTTCTCCAGATGATGCTGCACTCTCCATCCTGCTCTTTCCTCCTCCTTGACCTTGGTTTACCCCTTCTCCTATCGCTGTCACCCGAGCAGTCACCCCTCCCATTGCTCACCCTCTCTGAGTTCCCCCTCATTCTCCAAAACTCTCTCACTCTCTTACCGCCCCTTCACTCTCCTCTTCTCTCTCTCCCACCTCTCCTCACTCTCTACCCTATCTCCCTTCTAACCATCCATCCCCTCTATAGCACATCTCCTCACATTCTCCCTTTACCCGTCCTCTCCCCTCCATCTGTTCTTCCCATGCATTTCATTTCCCCACCCACTCCCCTCTAAATCAGCCCTCTCACCTTCCCTCCATCACACCTCCCTCCCCAGCTCTCCACCTTTCCCATCCTTCCGCCTCATTCCTCCAGTCATCACTGACTGCACTCTCCCTCACTCAGTTCCCTTTCCCTGACCCTTACCTCTTTCAAACTCCCCCTTATTTGAAATGTCTCACCTCTTCTTCACACCCATCTCCACTTCATTACTCAGCACCTCACTACCTGCTCCGCTCATGCTCCCTGGCCTCTCTCTCGGCCCCTCTCTCTTTCTTCCTCCCTCTGATGCTGTTATTTGATCTCTCCCCCAGCTCCAGTCTCTCTCAATCTGGATCCGAACACACCGCATCCTCGGCTCGTCTTGTCTGAGGACTGGACAAGTGTGAGACTCGGAAACAATTGGCAGGAGCTCCCTGACTCCCCGGAGAGATTTAATTCCTGGGAATGTGTCCCGGGATCAAAGGGATTCACATCAGGGAGACATTACTGGGAGGTGGAGGTGGGGGAGAAGACCTGGTGGAGTCTGGGAGTGGCCCGAGAGTCTGTGAAGAGGACCAAGATCGACCTGAATTCGAAGACGGGATTCTGGATTGTGGGGCTGCTCCCTGGAAGGGTTTTCTTAGCCGCCACCTCCCCTTCATGGACCCCCTCTCCCTGAGTTTGAATCCCAGGAAGACCGGAGTTTTCCTGGACTGTGAGGGTGGACAGGTATCATTTTACAATGCGGACAACATGGCCCATCTCCATACTTTCACCCACACTTTCACTGAGAGGCTCTTCCCGTTCTTCTATCCGGGAGGGAATGTCGATGGGAAAAACTCCGCCCCGCTGACAATCTGCAGGAGTAGAGGGCACTGACAGATCCATCCCATAATTTTACCCAGTCCCCCGGCCTCCTGCCGGTCTCAGTCACCGGGTGGAGAGGGAAGTCAAGTTAACATTCCAGGAATAAACCCTGTATCGGAACTGGGAGCTGAAAGATCAGCAAGGAGCTCTGTAGGGCTGAGGGAAACAAATACTCAGCAGGGTACTTATAATTCATTACCTTCAGTTCCGCTCCCCTTTTTTTTTCATCTCATTGTCTCTCTCTCCATCCTACTGTGAAATGATTTGATGTCCCCCTGGAAAGCCTCCACTGCCCCTCTGGTGAAATGATCTTGTGTTTCCTTGGAAAGACTCCACTGAGCTCAGTCTGAGAACCAGGCGAAAGATGGCGCTACATGACGGTGTTGGAGATGAAATAGTCAGTGGTTCTCAGACTGGGCTCGGTGGAGTCTTTATAGGGGAACAACAAATCATTTCGAGCAGGGTCAGTGGCGTCTTTACAGCGGAATACCACAACATTTCACTGCAGGGTCAGCGGAGTCTTTCCAGAGGTACATCAAATCATTTCACTGTAGGGCAGAGAGAGACAATGAGACGAACAAAGGGGAGCCCAACTGCAGGCAATGATTTACAATCCTGCTGAGTATTTGTCAAGATTTCCATGCCTATATTTCCTGAATACTAACCTTCTTTGCAGTGATGGGAGGGTCATGATTTCCAGTGGGCAGAGGTTCATAGCTCACCAGTAAATGAAATATGATGAAATTTGAATAAATGAGTAAATTTGGATGATTTGGCTGGCCCTCATACGATTCCATACACACACCAGTGTACTCTACACTTAATGCCAGCAGGGCATTAGACATCAACACTAACATCCCCTGAATGAAGATATCAAAGAAGACTGGAGGGGAGACCTGCTGCTGCTGTGATACTTGGCTCTCTTCAGTTTGGACTCAGGCAACGAACAAGTGCGCCATTCTCATGTTGCCTGGCCTACCGAGTGTTTCCGTCATTTCTTTTCATATTTATCAGTCGTTGCCTTGATTCTTGTAATTACGATAGTACTGTCAGTTTGATGAACTTAAAATTCTCATCATGTTATAATAATGTAAGTGCTTAAATGGTACGGACAATTGAACTGAATTTGTCCAGGTCTGTAAATATTAATCTTGATGTCACATTGAGGTGGATATTCTGTCATGAAATTGATGGGAAGGAATCATATATGTCTATGAGATGTCTCCTGCTGTGAATACTGTTTGGATAATCTGTACTGAATGTGCTGAGTGAATTGATTAGCTATGTGTTCCATTCGATAATGCTTAACCACATGAAACACAGTTCACTAGAATCTAAGTGCAGTAAAATATTCATTGATCTCTGGATTTCTGGTGTATCTCATAATTGTTTACTTCAGTGAAATCATCCTTTAGTCACGACTATGTAATTATCTGTTTTATGCAAAACATTAAACTGATCTTTAAGCTGTGATTTGGAGGTGCCGGTGATAGACTGGGGTGGACAAAGTCAAGAATCACATGACACCAGGTTATAGTCCGACAGTTTTATTTGAAAACACAAGCTTTCAGAGATTCAATCTTTCTTCAGGTATTAGAAGGAGTGAGGCTCAGAAAGCTTGTGTTTTCAAATAAACCCATTGGACTATAACCTGATATCGTGTGATTTCTGACCTTGTGAAGCGGCGCAGGGTCAGGCAGGAGAGAACACATCCAGAGTGAGTCACAGTCCGAGTGAGCGTATAGTTCAGGAATTTAGAGGCAGTTTGGCAATAGAACTGTATAATCTTTCATTCCTCCATTTTGAAAGTTGAAAATTCAGTTGTCGAGTTTAAAGGTTAATGAGGTTCAGCTAACTGAGGGACAGTTAAAAGCCAGTCGCCTGAAGCCTGAAAAGAGCCTTAACCGATGGTGATAACTGCTGAAGCTGAACAAGTACGAGTCAGCGCAGCTCGATTTAATAGAGGGTCTGTGGAACTCATAAACTCTTTAGAGTTGACCTTGACTTTGTTGCAGACTGGTACATTCCAGTGCTGAGGGGAGTGCTAAAGCTCTGGGAGGCTGCTACCAAGGTGCAGTGGGGAAAAACCACCATGTAAGAGCTTTCAACCAAAGTACAATCGGGGTCCGTTCAGTTATCTGAACCTCCCAGTGCCTCAAATGTATGTAAATATAGTCTTGTATAAGCAAGGAGAGCCTTTGGTTTGTTTGTTCTCCATATGTAAAGACTGTACTGAATCAAACTGCTTTCGTAACACTTTTATGTATGTTAAGAATTTAAGAATAGAGTGTATTTTCGAACTTTTGAAAAAAAAGCACTAAGCTTTGCAGGAAAGAGAAATCATGTCTGGAGTGAGACACAGCCTGATTGAGTGTATAGTTCAGGAAATTTGGAGGCAGCCTGAGAATTTGCGACAGAGGAGAAAGAGGTGCATTTTGCTTGCTTTATTGGCTCAGTGTGTCAGGATTTCTTTTAAACAGGATACAATGAAGCCCAGGATCAGGGGCCCAGTACAACACAGAAACACCCCAGGTTCATTGGTTGGTAATAGCTACCCATTTGACTAAAACAGAGATGCCGGCCCAGCGATGTGTTCTATCTGCAAGGTGTGGCAGCTGGTGGACCCCATTCTATTTCATAGTGATCACATCTGCAGCAAGTGTTAAGTTGCTTGAGGAACTGCAGTTCAGTGTTGATGAACTGGAGTCTGAGCTTCAAACACTGTGATACATCAGGGAGCAGGATATTTACCTGGATACAGGAGACAGTCACACCCCTTAGATTAACTGTCTCAAATTCAGTCAGTGTTCAGGGACAGGAGGGTTACTATGAGTAAGGCAGGTAGAGATGTCCAGCAGGTAGTGTTGGAGGAGCCTCAACTTCTCTAACAGGTTTGAGATTCTTTTTCCCTGTGTGGATGAGAGTGGGGGCTGAATGGAGGATGAGCAAACTGACCACACCTCTCTGGTACAGAGGGCCATTCAAGAGGTGGGAGAAAAGAGAAAATGCACTTGTAATCAAGAATAGTCAGGAAAATAGATGCTGTGCTGTGGCCAAGATTGAGACTCCCAAAGCCTGTGTTACCTGCCTGGGACCTGGTCTCAGGATATCTGAACTGGGCTAATGCAGAGGAACGTGGAGTGAGGGGGAAAGATCCAGTTGTCATGGTCCACGTAGGTACTAACAACATAGGTAGCAAGTGGATCTGCTGATTAATATGAGCAAGTAGGTACTAAGTTAAGAAGCAGAACCAAAAAGATAATAATCTCTGGATTACTAACTGAGCCATGAGCTACATGGCACAGGGTCAACAAGATTAAAGAGGTAAACATGTGGCTCAATGCTTTCTTGGGGAGAAACGGATTTAAATTCATGGGACATTAGCACTAGTACTGGGGATGGAGGGAACTGTTCTGATGGGACAGGTTCCACCTGAATCATTCTGGGACCAGAGTCTTTGTGAATTACATAACTAAACTGTGGATGGGGCTTTAAGATAGAACGTGGAGTAGGAGAGTATTGATTTGTGTAAGAAATTGTGGGATCTCTGGCCACATGGGTGTTTTTCCTGATGTTGCAAGTATTGAATAAAGTTATTTGCACAATGAGTCCCTGCACTTACACTTACATAAAACATGGGTGCTGTGGGGAAAAATAAACACTACTGCTGTGCAAGCAGTGTTGTGGGAATAACAGGGGAAAAAGAGAATAATAAACAATAGAAAATCATGGATGAAGTTAGAAACCTCACCAAAACTTTTTTCAAGTTTCCAGAACAAGTAAATGGACAGAGAGTGTGGAAAGGCTCAGGAATCTACCTTCAGGCACAGCAGATAAAGGGACAAGTATGAGAAAGGGGCAGCCAATGCAGGATTGAGGGTGTTCTAATTAAATACACACAGTATATGGATCAAGGTAAATGAGCTTATAGTGCAGATTGAAATTGGTGGGTACGATGTTGTGTACAGAGACGTGGCTGCACTGTGATTAGGGCTCGGAACTGAATATCTCAGGATACACATCCTGTTGAAAGGACAGGCAGATGGGCAGAGGGAGCAAGGCTGCCGTCACTGTAAGAAATGAAATTAAATTGACAGCAAGAAGCAATATAGAGTCAGAAGATGTAAGTTCCGCGTGGATATAGTTGAGGAACCACAATGAAAAACGACCCTGATGACAGTTACGTACAGACCTCCTAGAAGTAATCGAGATGTGTGCAGAAAATAAACCAAAAGAGAGAAAAGACATGTAAGAAAGGGACTATTATGAAAATCAGGGGAGAGTTCCATATGCAGGTGGATTGGGAAAATTAGGTTGGTCGCTGATCAGAAGAAAAGGAATACCTAAAAGGTAGTGTTTTGGAGCTGTTTTCATAGGGCGGACTGGTGAACAGGTAATTCTGTACTTAGTGATGTGAGATGGGGCAGAGATGATTAGGGAGCTTAAGGTGAAAGAGCCCTAGGGGATAGTAAGCACAATATAGAATCAAAATATCAAAACAGGCCCTTCAGCCCAAGTGATCCTTGCTGAACTAGTCTCATTTTCCATCGGGCCTATATTCCCTTTAAACATTTCACACCATGTATCTGTCTATATGTCTTTTAAATGATGTAATTGTACCAGCCTCTACCACTTCCTCCGGCAGTTTGTTCCATACACCTACCACTTCTGTGTAAATTGTTGCCACTCAATCCCTTTTAAATCTTTCCAATCTCACTTTAAACCTTTGACTTCTAATCTTGGACTCCCGAAACCTGAGGAAAAGACCTTGGCTATTCACCTTCTATATGTCAATCGTGAATTTATATGCCTCTATAAGGTCAGCCCTCAGTCTCCTATGCTCTAGGGAAAAACAAGTCCCAGCCTCTCCTTATGCAGTATTATAGATTTATCCTGCAGTTTGAGAGGGAGAAACTTGAATCAGATGTAATGGTCTTACAGTTGAGTAAAGGGAACCACAAATACACGAGGGAGGAGCTGGCCAGAGCTGATTGGAAGGGGAGTCTCGCAGGAAAAATGGTGGATCATTAATTACAGGTAATTGTGAAGGTTAATCAAGAGCCACAGCAGAAATTCATCTCAAGAATGGAGAAACATACAAAGCAGAGAATGAATCAAACTTGGCTGACAAGGGAAGTCTCAGACAGCATAAGTGCAAAAGAAAATGCAAACAATGTGATAAAGATGAGTAGGAAGCATTTAAAAATGCACAACTGAAAAAGCAATAAGGGTGGAGAATATTAAATATAATGATAAGAAAGGTAATAACAGAAGAGACGATTGCAAGAGTTTTTATTAAGCATATGCAAAAGTTAAGAGAGAGACAAGAGTGGACATTGGACCTCTGGAAAATGAAGCTGGCGAAACATTATTCAGGAACAAAGGAATGAGGAACTAAACAGGTACTTTGCAACAGTTTTCATAGTGGAAGACACCAGCAATATGCCCACACTTCAGGAGATACAGGAGGCAGAGGTAAGTGTAGTGGCCACCACTCAGGAGAAGGTGCTGGGGAAGCTGAGTGTGTATAAATCACCCAGACCGTTTGGACCACAACGCAGGGTCCTGAAGCAGTTAGCTGAGGAGATTATAGAGCCATTGCTGGGGTAAGGGAGTGTCCCAGACAACTGATAAATGTAACACCACTGTTTAAGAATGGAGGCAGGCAGAAGACGAAAATTATCATCTGGTTAGCCTGAGCCTAGTTGTTGGTGACATTCTAGAATGCATTATTAAGAATGAGATTGTGATGTACTTAGAAGTGCATGTTAAAATAGGGCTGATTCAGCAGTTTTGTCACGAGAGGTCATGCCTGACAAACCTGTTAGTTATTTGAGCAGGTAATAATCAAGTTGGAGAAAGGAGAGACAATGGCCATGATTTATTTGGATTCCAGACAGCCTTTGACAAGGTGCCACACAAGAATCAGTTAAATAAGATACGGGCTCATGGTGTTAGCGGCTGGCAGAAGGCAGAGAGTGAATACAAAAGGGATGTTTTCTCAGGATGGCAGCCGGAGACAAGTGGAGTTCCGCAGAGGCCAGTGTTGTGACAAGAAGTATTCTCATTACACATTAATAATCTGGACGAAGGAACTGAGGACATTGTTGTTGAGTTTGCAGATGACCATGATAGGTGGAAGAACAGGTAGTATTGAGGAGACAGAAATATGGCAGAAGGACTTGGAGAGGCTCGGAGAGAGCACAGAAATGGCAGTTGGAATACTATATGCGAAATTGTGAGGTCATGTACTTCAGTAGGAGAAATGGAGGCATAGACTATTTTGACATGTGGAAAGAATTAAGAAATCTGAAGCATACAGGGACTTGGGAGTCCTACTTCAGGATTCCCTTAAGGTGAACAAGTTGGCAGTTAGGAAGGTAACTGCTGTCATAAAGTGGAGGTTGACCCGCTCCCCTCCACCCCCGCCTACCCCACCCAGAATGTAAACCAAAACACCCAAAGAGGAGCACCTCACCTTATGAGCTGTAGAAGAAGCGTGAGAAGTTGTTTAACCTGCCTTTCAGCAACTTCTAATGGTTAACTAAAATAAATCCTTGACACTCACTTTACAATCAACAAGTAATAATTTATTAATCTAACTGTAACAGTACACAAATTAACTACACTATTAACAAATGAATAAATCCCTTTCAACTTGTAACAACTCAAAAATAAAACAACATTCTAATGGTAAGCTGTTCCAATAAATACAAGTTCCACTTATATGTAAAATATAGGATTTAGTCTCTAGAAATTGCAGCCAGTTTACATCTTCTGGAATGTTCTGTGCCTTCTCTGTCAGTTCTCCTTCAGGAATGCCTTCTCCGCTGATTATTCTTTCAGGAATATAAACGAGTTGTGCACGTGGGTACCTTTGTAATTGAGATGGTGCTTTCTCTAAGACTGTTAGCTCTGGCAGATGGTAGTTAACTCTGGGGATTTGTCCAGCTGCTTCCTTCTTTTCATACCCTTAACAACTTATCAATATTTCTTACAATAGCATTGGTCCTATTTTGTCAAAACCATCAGATTTAAATTTCATTGCTTTTTGGTATCTCAGTGCCTGGTTCAATTGTTTGACTAAATTCAAAACTTCTTGTCTTGGTAAAATGCTGCTTCACCTGCTCAATGTACGGCCTTTCAATACAAATGTTTCAGTTTGGGTGCTCTTTGTGTAATTGCAAACTTTGAAGATGCTGCTCACAGATATCCATTTTAAATCTTAAACCACAGAAAAGCACATCATCTTTTAAAAGGGCTACACAATGATTTCTCCCCTAGCATTTCAAAAACACAAAATTCTAACTTCCTGCCTCCCAATCGATAAGTACTCAACCTAACTTTGTAACAGTCTTCAATAGAAAGCTGAGTCAATTCAGTTAAAGGTGACTTGCTTTTAACAAACCCAAACTGGGTTTCCTCGATTATCAAGACTTGCTTAACAGTGTTGACGATTAGCCATAATATTTCCCAACACCAAAGTTAATCTCACTCGCCTGTTGCTGGATTTATGTTTACAATTTTTTTTAAGAAACTGAAACATTTACAATATTATAAAATTACAACAATACAATCTTCTGATTCCTAAATAAATTTGAATTAGGAGAATGTTTGATGGAGAACACAATATTGCAGGGCAGCAGGAGAAAAGTGACTGGACTTGGAACGGATGAATATTCTAACCGTGCACCTCTACAGCCTCAATGTCTAAAATAGGTGGGCGATGCCACCTTCCATCTCATGACCCTACCTAAGGTGGCAATGACTCAAGTTCTAGTGTAAATGTGGCGTCACTTCCAGTAATTAATATTCTATTGACTTTAAACAGAGAATAACATAGATGAGGTTGGAATATAAGTGGGAAGGATAGATATTCTGGAGAAATTTGCAAATAAAACAAACAACAGGTTTACTCTCTGATTCCTGGATTTATTGATGAAGTTTTGTTTTTAAAAATACTTGCTTTCACTCCAGTGAATTGCAGATTTTGTTTTGATTGAGGAAACGATTTTCAACTTTTATCCTGCACTCCAATATAAATTGTAATTGCATAACCATTGACACAATCTGAATAGGCACCCTGCATAGAGTGCTAGAGTAATGACTTTTTATAAAACAGACATTTTCGTTGGGGTTTCACTGTAGATAATGATGAAAGAGCAACAAATCTGGGAGAAATGATAACTGCCACCTACATTGCAGTGTGCACCAACTGAACTGTTTTAAAAATGGTTAAATATTATTTCATCATGAATGCCACAAATGATCCGTTCACCCACCACTTCCAAATCTGAGAGGTTTTCAAATCAGTATTTCCAGCAATCTCACCCCATGTAGATGTTGATAAAGTCCTGATACAATTGCCTGTTCCAATATAAAATAAGCTGCCATAGACATTGACCTATCTTTTCCACCAATTTTATGACTGAGCAGTAACATTCTGAGCAATATGTACAGACCTGGACAAAACAAGTCCAGTTTCTCAATGTCATTAAATCATGTGCGGAAATACGTTATTGCCAAATGGTGAGAGTCTGAAGAAGATCAGTCTGATTTTTTTTTGATTGGGCCCAAAGCCCCTGAAAAGACTCCACTGACACCTCAGTGAAGTCATTTGATGTTCCAATGCGAAAACTCCACTGAACTGCAGTGAAATAATTTGGTGTGCCCCTGGAAAGACTCCACTGAGCCCAGTCTGAGAGCCACTGACTGATTCATCTCCAACACCGTCATGTAGCGCCACCTTCCGCCTGTGAAGCAACATTACAGGCAGGAAGAACCCCGGGTTCCTGCAGCTCGCAGCTCATTCGACCCAATAAATCCCTCCGTACAATTGAGCTTCTATTTGTTTCTTTTCTCCCCCTCATTCTTTCTTCCAGCTCTACAGAGCTCTTTGCTGATCTTTCAGTTCCCAGTTCCAATACACGGTTTATTCCCGGAATGTTAACTTGGCCTCTCTCTCCACCTGTGACTGAGACCGACCTCCATCAGTTTACAGCTGGTAGGAGGCAGGGGCACCGGGTGAAATTATGGGATGGATCTATCAGTGCCCTTAATCCCACAGATTGTCAGCGGGGCGGAGCTTTACCCAGCAACATTCCGTCCTGGACTGAAGTAGGGAAAGATCCTCTCAGTGAAAGTGTGGGTGAAAGTGTGGAGGTGGGACATGGTGTCCGCATTGTAACATGACACCTGTCCACCTTCATAGTCCAGGAAAACCCCGATCTTCCGGGGATTCACACTCGGGGAGAAGGGGGTCAATGACGGGGAGGTGGAGGCTAAATAACCTTTTCCGGGAAACAGCCCCACAATCCAGAATCCGGTCTCCTCCGCCGGGTGGATATTCCCTTTCCTCTTCACAGACTCCCGGGCCACTCCCAGAATCCACCAGGTCTTCTCCCCCACCTCCACCTCCCGGTAATGTCCCCCTGATGTGAATCCCTCTGATCCCAGGACACTGAGACAGGGATCAAATCTCTCCAGGGAGTCAGGGAGCGGCTGCGGTTTGTCTCCGAGTCTCACACTGGTCCGGTCCTCAGACAGGATGAGCCGGGGATGCGCTGTGTTCGAATCCAGAGTCAGAGAGGCTGGAGCTGGGGGAGAGATCAAATAACACCGTCACTGAGAGGGAGGGAGGGGCCGAGGATAGTGAGAGGAACAGATAGTGAGGGTTTAACTGAGCGAGGGCGAGTTAGATGTGGAGAGAAGATAAGGTGAGTCTGGAAAGGGAGAGCTTCAAGGAGGGGGAGGGACAGGGAAAATGGTGTGAGTGAGGGAGGGTGGAGCATTGATGAGGAAGTTTGGGTAAGGTAGAGGGCAGGAGAGGGAGAAGTAATGGAGAGGAGGTGAGAGGGCTTATTTGGTGAGAAGTGGGTGGAAAATGAAGTGCATGGGAAGAACAGACAGAGAAGAAGGGGTGGAAAGATTGGGGAGGAGAGTGAGGAGGGGAAAGCGAAGGGGTGGTTACGTGTGAGAGGTGTGGAGAATGATGGGGATTTCACAGCGAGGTGAGAAATAGGAGGGTTGAGAGCTGAGCTGTGAGCGATGGGAAGGATTATGCTGAAGGAAGGTTGGATATTATAGCATCATCTGGAGAGCTGGGAGTTGTGGGAAGAAGAGGGAATTCAAGGGATGGTAGTGGCAAGCAGGAGTACTCTGGGGCGGGGGGGAAACTAAGCAGAATATGAGCGGAGACCAAAGGGGAAGAACGTATGGCAGATATGGAGGGAGCAGAAGCACTAAGGTGTGGGAGAGAGAACTAGGAGGAGGGGACAGCGTAGGGGATTGTTACATCGTGGGGGCCAGGACGGGGACAGGAGGTTGACAGGCAGAGTGAGGCATATGTGAGAGGTGGGGAGACTGAAGGGTTTAGTGAGTGTGACCACTGCAAATAGGGCAGGTGGGGCAGCGTGAGGGAGAGGAGAGACTGAGGGAAAGGGATGGGGAGTGGACTGTAAGGGGAGATGGCTAGGTCCAGGAGGAAGACACAAGTGGGGAGGGGAGGGTGATTAGGAGAGCGAGGATGATGGCTGAGGAATGGAACAGTTAAACGAAGGTGAGAATGAAAGTAGGGGAGTCTAATGGGGAAGAGAGAGAAAAGGGGGCAATAACAAGATGAAAGGCACATGGGAATGATGGGAAAGGGTGCCTAGGAGGAGGGGAGAGCAAATGAAAGGTGAGTGAGTTCAGAGGAAGGGGAGAGCGAGGTGATGTGAGTTGGTGGGAACAGGTATAGTGAGGGAAGGCAGGATTGATAGGCAGCAAGGAAGTGGGGAGATTCAGGGAGGGGTAGAGCAGGGTTGTATTTGCAAGGGATAGTTTAGGGAAGGAGGAGGGTAGCATGATGGAGAGTGGGAGGAAATGAGGCGAGGTTTTTTAACTTCTGGGCAGTGAATGGGACAGTGGAGAGATGGGGGAAGATTCAGACGAATTAATGATGGAAGCTGAGTAAGGATGTGGGAGACAGTGCGAGGTTTTGTGAGCAGAGGTGCCTATATGCATGGGGTAGGGACGAGCAAGTAACGCGATGGAATGAAAGGGTGAGGACAGGAGAACAGCAAAAATAAGTGAACAGTTGAAGTATTGAGATTGGGAGAGTGAGCGGACGATCTGAATGAGCGAGTCAGTGAGGGAAAGAGTAAAAGGGAGGTGAAAGTTAGGAGGAATGCATGGCTGAGCTGGAGAGGATGACATTGATTGGACAAAGTTGTGATTTTAGCTCATGGGTGGAATGAGTGAGAGCTGAATGAGTGGCAGCAGAGTGAGGGCTTATATAACCGTGTGGTGAGGAGAGGATTGAGGGTAAGGGAAATTAAGTGAGTTTCGGAAGTGAAAGAGTAACAAAATAAGGCTTTGTGGGAATTATGGAGGTGAGGGAATTGGAGACTGAGGTGAAGTTTGTGTGGGGGAAGAGGAGAGTAAAAGGACAGGCAGTTCAAAAGGGACGCCAGAGTCAGAGGCTCAGGAATTGAGATAGTCTGCGTTAATGTGGAGGAGGTGAGTGAATTCAAGGACAATGTGGAGAGTGTGTGAAGAAGAGGCTTGAGTGAAGAGAAATAGGAGGGAAGTGTGAGGAGGCAAGATTTAATGGGAGAGCTATTTGGGACAGGGTAATCAGAGAGTGGTGATTGTGGAGGAGTGAACTAGAGGGGGAAGGCAAGTGTGAGACTGAGGTGGAGACTGAGGCAGAAGGGTGAGTGAGTGGGAAGATAGAGGGATGGGTGGTAAAGATGACGGCCATGGGTTTGGGTTGAATGAGGGGCAGTGTGAGACAGTGGGCGAGAGCAAAGCAAGGTTGGGGGAAGTGTGACCAGGTTGGGAGGCTGTGCTAGAGAGGACAGTGATGGAGAGGGAAGAGTGAGCTCAGAGGATGCGGGCAGTGAGAAAATGAAGGGGAAAATGTGAGTGAGATGGGAGAGTGAGCACACTATCCATGAGAGCAAGAGGACCAGGAAAGTGATGTGATTGATGCTGAGGTAGAGTGAGGGTAAAGTGTAAAATGTGAGGATAGAGAGGTGCGGGAGATGTGAAAGTGAAGTGGGAGGGTGAAGCAGAAGTGGAGGGAGAATGGGAGAGTAAGGGAGTTGTCTGCGGAAGGGGAGTATGAAGAAGAGTGGTAAATGAGGAAGGAAGAGTGAGAGAATAGGGGCACTATGGAAAGAATCATTTTGCTGCAGGGAGTAAGAGACAGTGAAGAAGGAGAGGAGATTAAAGTGAGAGTGTAGCAAGGGTGAGGAGGTGGCAGAATTTCGGGGTGATGGATAAGAGTTTGTGAAGTGAGAGAATGGAAGGATAGTGTGCAGCATGAGTGACATGACAGGAAAGGGTGTTTTCACAAGGAAGAAATTTAATAATGCAGAACATTTCTTAAACAGAGAAAAACTGCAGAATTATAAGGTGCAGAATGATCTGGGTGTTCTAATGAAAATTCAGAAAACATTAGTATGCAGAAACAGTGAGTAATAAAGAAGGCTATTGAGATGCTAGCCATTATCTTGAGATAAACTGAACATAGAAGAAAAAAATGTCATCCTTTAGTTACAGAGAGAATTGGTGAGTCCACTTCATGAGCCATAGATTAGAAGTAAAGTGAAGTTGCCAGAGGCTGCTCTCTCATCAGAGAGAAAGAAGTTTGGTGGTGAGTTTGACTTGTCAGTGAAGGAGCAGGTTTGAGAAGGCAGGATCTTCATGACATAGGACTGGAACCTGCATTGTTGCTTTCAGTTGGTATGACAAACCAGCTGTCCAGCCAACTGAGCTAACCAACGTACAAAACGATAGAGTAATATAGCAACAACTAAGGCCCTTCAACCCATTATGTCTACGTTGGTCATCAAGACCTAACAACTTCTAATCCATTTCCCAGTACTTCATCATATCCTTCTTTGGTATTTATTTTCAAATATTCATCTGAATAACTTCTTAAATATTGATAGTGTTTCTGTCTCTTTTCAGGCAGTGAGTCCTACCAAGTGGGTGAAAAATATCATTCTTAATTCCCCTGTAACACTCCTACTACTTCCCTTAAATCAATGCCCGGATTTTGAGTATTCCATGAAGGGGAAATATACCCTCATATCTTTAATCATGTGTGCATCTTAGTCAGGTTCTCTCCTCAGCCTACTCTGCTTCAATGAAAACAACCTCAGCCTATCGAGTATATCTTCAGAGTTGAACAGCTCCAGCCCAGACAAAATCTTGGTGAATCTCAGATATTCCAGCGCAGCCCTGTCTCCTGTTGGACTTTCTACGTACTGGCTTTAAAAGACCGCACGTAGGCATGTTAACAATTCTGCCCTGTCTGAGCTATTCACAATTTCCCTATCCTGGTTCATATTTGGTAAATTGAATTCTCTTAATATTATTACCATATTATTTTTACACTTCTCTGAGATTTGCCTCCATATCAATGCTTAATTGCTCTCTGACTCGAGTGCATCAATAGTACACTTCCAAAAATGTCATTGCCCGATTTTTATAAAGTTTTCCCCATTATGGCCTCAATTGAGTGGAAAATGAAATAGAAAACTACCAGATTGTACTGAACCTCAACTTGGAAGAACAGCACCTCATTTTTTCCTTTGGGGACCCTGCAGGGACCCTAAGGAGTTCAATAATTTTAGGACCTGAACATCTTCTTCAATGTCCTTTACCTACCACACAGCCCATACCCTGTAGTGACATGGGCTACTTTCAGCATAGCCAAGCCTTTCTCTCCTTTTTTGTGTTCCTGGCAAAACGTTGCCCATCCTTTTATTTGCCCAACTGTCGTTCTCTCTCTCTCAGGGTTCCTTTTCCACTGATTGCTTATTCTTTTACAATCCCTCCTCAACTCGCACCCCTGGCTCCACACCGTGTCTTCAGCATATATACCACTTTTTCCTGGCTGATATCTTGTACTGAAGAACGGTCACTGGAGCAGAAATGTTCACTCTGCTTTCTCTCCACTGATGCTGCCAGACCTGCTGAATTTCTCCAACAATTTCTGTTTTTTTTTCTCAGATTTCCAGCTTCCGCAGTTCTTTGTTTTATTTTAGGATAAATTTTGTTGTTCTGAATGCTTTGAGTTATTGATATCCAGAGAAAACAATGGACCAATGCTAAGTGGGAATAAATATGAGGGAAAAGGGTAATGGAGAATGGGAGGGGATAGTACGAAATTATTATGAGATTACTTGAAGTATTGGGAATGTAGAGCTGGGAAGTGTGGTAGAGGGAATGGCAGAGCCAGGTGTAGAGACAGTGATGAGAGATAAGATTGGATTTATGAAGTGGAGGGGAGAGTGAGGTGGAAGGAATGGGAAGCTGCGGGTGAAAGTGAGGGAGAATGAGGGAAAGTGATAGTACAGTACATTGTGGGAATGAGGGGGAAGGCAGAGTGAGAGGGATGGGAGAGACAGAATATGATGACAGAGGAGAGAGAACGTGAAGGACGGGGGGGGGGGGGGGGGGGGGCAAGAGAAAGTACAAAGTGTACTGACATTGGAAATGAAGTGAAGAAGGCAACAGCAAACAGGAGGGAATATTAAATGGCGGGCAGGAATAAAATGAGAAGCAAGAGGAAAGAGGGGAAGTGCGATAATGGATACTCATTAGTGGTGAACAGAAATGAAGGAAAAGGGTGTGTGATGGACTCCAAAGTGAATATTGTCCAACACTGTCAGTAATTTGGGAAACTGCCTTTCCCGGGATGTGGTTTGCCCCTGATTGTTGGTGTTTTGGTAGTGACTCTCTCTGTGCTTGGATGCAGCAGGTTCCTAGTCTCGGGAGTCTGGGGGCTGAAGCTGGCAGGAGGCAGTATCAGGACCAGGAAAGACCTCGTGTCTGTGCTCTTCTCACTCATTCTTACAATTTTACTCCATCTTCCCAATTCTCACAGGTTCACCCCTTCCCTCACTACCTGTTCACACAGTTTCACCGGCCCCCTCCGAGGGTAAAGATCCCTCAGTCATTTCGACCAGAGTCCTTCACCCTGAGGGGAGACAGCAGGAAGGAGAGCGGATCAGAGAAAGACAGGAGGGTATGGAAGAGTGAAAAGCAGGGAGAACAGGTGTAAAGTGGACGGAAGAAATTGGGGAAAGATAAAATGTAGCAGAGAGTGGGTGGAAAAGAGAGAGGGAAATGGAGTGGTGAGGTTGAAGAAAAGAAAATAGGCTAACAGCAAAAGGGAGTGGAGGATGGGACGGTGCTAGTGGGTAGAGAGGGCAGGAGAGTGAGTGAGAGAGGTAAAAGAAGGAAAGATTGAAAACGGCAAGATGAGGGTATTATTTGAGAGAGTGGGAGAGCGGAGAGATTGTGCAAGATGGGATAGAGAGAAAGAAGGAAAGCAAGTGGAGACAGAGAATGAGGGTAAGGGAAAAGTGTGTGAGGAGGAGCAGGATTATGGAGGAGGAAGAGATGCAAGGATAAGAGAGACAGCGGTGGACTTATAGAGGGTGAGGAAGAGGACGACAGGGAGTGGTAACAATATAGGAAAGAAGGAGAGGGGGTGGTTTGGAGACGATGGGGCAGAGATGATGAGCCTGAGAGAGAGGGTGTGGGCACAGAATGTATGGAGAGCAAGTGGATGGGAATTAACATTCTTTCTCAGTAGAGTGCACATGTTGCAATATTCCCTGTGGGCAGTTAGCAGATGTTACTGCACAGGCTGCACACTATCCAATTATGTGCAGCTGCCAAATGTGACGTGTACAAAAATAAAATTAGCGTGAATCTGCAAGAAGAGAATGACAGCTTCTGGAAGACGGAGGTCACACAGATGGGGGAGGGGTGTGAAGGGAACAGGTTGAAGTGGGAGGGGGCCATTGTGTCACCCAGCAGCAAAAAGGAGGACTGTGGGTCTGAGAGGAACATTGTTGCCCCTCCTATCTCCACACTGAAAGCAGGAAAATCAATGAGCTCAATTTTCAATGCCGATCATATCCATGGCCAGAAATCCAGTGGTTCAGTGCTTGAGTGTCAGGACATCACAATTTCTGGAGAGAGTCTAAAAACAGCTCCAACGTTAGCAGATGAAGGTGGCCTAAAGTCTGTTTTCTGGACCTGCTCCTCTAAAATATCATGATATGATTATAAGCTCACCAATGAATCATGAAAGCCTGCAACACAGAGACCAGACAGCTCATCATCTTTACGTTCAAACATTTTTATGAGTTGTCATTTCAAACTTTTCAGGACAACTAGTGATGACCAACCAGTCCTGGCATCCACACATTACGGAAATCTGGAGCACCTACGAGGGGAAGTTCTGGTTGTTGTTCTTACTTGCAGATGGAAAATTGAGTTGGATTTCAGAAATGATCACGTTAAATGACTTCGTAGAAGCAAGTGAGGTCAGAAAATAATTCCAAAAAATAGAGTGATCCAGAGTGGGTGTTTGGAGATTTCGATTATAAAATCTGAAAGCGGAGCTGTGCAGCATGTAACGACAGAGATCTATTGACAATGTGACCTTGCATGGAAACAGGAAGGAAAGGTGGATACACAACAGTTAAGTAGTGAGACGTTCAATAGTTCAGAAGGTGGGTTCAGTGGAAAATACAATCTCAACTAACTGAAACATCAAATTTGGAGATCACAGCAAAGTCTAAAAGTAGCTGGAATTCAGCTCAGAAGAAAACCCACAACTGGTCTGAAAGTAGCACAACTGCAAAATAAATTTAACTATTCAAATCTGACGTGGTTAAAAACAAAACAAATCAGTTTCTTCTGATAATCTTACTGAATCAATTTAAAATTGTTTACAGGTTGTGTTCTATCTGAAGCATACAACTCGAATAGATTGAAACATTTTTTTGACTCTGTTACATGATCTAAGGACCTTGGATCGGTGCCTCTACCCCATTGTGCCTTTACAGCAATTAATCCGAGCTTTAGTACATCCTTCAGCATGTCATTCTGGATCTTGGAATGTAATGGTCTGCATCACTTGAACAAAAACTATGTATTGCAGTGAAAGACAGACAGATTTTGACAGACCGAAGTGAGTGTGTTTTTCACCGAGTTGATGCTCCTCCAGCTGCAGTTGATGTTTATCTTAGAACATTACAGCGCAGTACAGGCCCTTCGGCCCTCGATCTTGTTCTGTAGCCTTGGGACCCCCTTCCTTCACTTCCAATCTCTATTCTCCACTCCAACAAAAACTAAAGCCTTGTGTGATGGAACTGCTTCTACAGGCACACTGTAGAAGAAGGTGCTCAATTATCCTTTCTTTACCACAGCCATAGCATGTGTCGAGGAGATAGGGTGATACTCTAAATCACCAGGAACAACCTCACTGGAAAGGTCCTTGCACCCAGCAATTACTTTATGTCTGAAACTTGTTTAATGTTCTGGAGATGAGAACATCTTCCAATTCACTTTAACAGTCTGCTTGGGAGATCAACCTTTTCCCGCAAGGCCTTGAGGAATTTCTGTGTAGACCACTGTCCAATGGACTTGTGGTCACAGGAATATTACTCCATAACTCTCTTCTTGATGGTGCAACATCATTCCACTCAGTAGAGAGTTCCATGTCAATGTGACCAGATCCATATCTGCAACACTAGGACAGGTAGAACCTCAGCACACAGCCCTGGACCTTGGAATGTGCCAGTCTGCAACCCAAGGCCAAAGACTATTCTTCACACTGTAACAGCAATAGGTTTCAGACAGACCAAAGTAATCCCTGATGTTTGTGCACTGATGCAACGAAATACAAAGTTGTCATCAGTATAAGAATAGCATTGTGTATGTTTTTACTGTCAGTGTCCACACATCTGTCATCATCAACAATCATTTGCTAACGAATGTGATTGCCCATTTAGGAAATTCTGCATCACAGGTCATTAGTTCAGTTGGTCCTTATGTGGATGATGAGCCCAATCTTCAAGCTGTATCTCCTACCATACATTTGGTCTGTATATCTGGGAGTTGGAAATGGTCCTTGGCCTTGAGATCATTGCCATTCCTTTCTCCGGTTCCCTTTCTGTACTTCTTCCTGACAACTAGTTTTCTGAAGAATTATGTCCCTTCATACAGGATATTCCTACAAGTCAGTTTATTTCTTGAGGCAAGACTTTAGCTTCCTTTGTCTTCCTCTGATCTGATTGCCTTCCTCGGGACAGGTGAAGACAATCTGCTTTGATACTCAGAAATCATGCATCCTAAGCAGTAGGAGTTGGTTTCTGATGATCATGGCCTCTATGCTGGTGTGATTGAAAGCTTCAAGAATGGTGATGTTAGTACGACTGCCCTACCTCTTCGCTGATGCAAACAATATGTCTCAAACAGCATCAATTTTACTTCTCCAGGGCCTTGTGGTGATGTCTATGCATTGTCCAAGTTTCAGAGCCATATAGATCAGTCAGAATGATGACTGCCTTATACATAATTATCTTGGTATCAGAAAGATGTCACGGTCAAAGACTCTTAGCCTTATGCATATGTAGGCAACAACATCTGTACACTGTGTTGCTGTAGACAGAGTTCACTTTTGATGGCCAGTCAAAGCAAATAATTTTTGGTGGATCGCCAGAGTGCAGGAGTGAAATCTGAACCAGACCTGTTGTAGGTGCAGCAATACCAAGTGCACCTCATACATGATGATCAGCTCCTGACCTACAATGTGGTGGCAGCTTCATTCTCACATTCCCACTTCGTGTTTGAATATGGCTACACTCTCCTTCATGATTTGGGTGCATGCCTTGGCCTCTCTGAACCAGATCCCAAAAGCCTTCAGGTGGTCTAAGCTGATAGTGAAAAGATAAGCAAATGGTCAACTCGATCTCAAACCTGTCTGACTTCAGATTTGTTCAGAGAGATCTACGTGTCACAAAAAAATGATAGAAAATCTGGCTCTGATGCTGATGTAAGATATTGAATCCAATTTCAATCCTATCTCCAAATCCCATTTGAGTGAGCATATCCATCATGCTGGTGTGCAGTATTCTGTCAAAAAGCTTCTTCTGTCTTTGCTGATGATGAAGATCTTCATCCTCCTGTCAGACACATAGAGGATCATATCCCGGAGCAGTGTATGTCTATCAGGGATCATCCTGCTCGGCGTAGCACAGGACTTGAAGAAAATATGTATTTGTAATGGAATGGTGTTTGAGAAATTGATGGGCTTGAAGGCTGATAAATCCCCAGGATCTGATAATCTACTTACAGAGTACTTAAGGAAGTAGCCCTCGAAATAATGGATGCATCAATGGTCATCTTTCAAGATTCTCTAGACTGTGGAACATTTCCTACAAGTTCAGGGTAGCTAATAATTTTCCATTATTTTGAAAGGGAGACAGAGAAAAATAAACAGGGAATTATAGCTGAGTCAGTCTAATATCAATAGTGGGGGAGTTGTCAGAGTGCATTATCAAGGAATTTACAGTACAGCGCTGAGAAAATAGTAAAACCATTCACAAAATAAAAGTGCATGGGACTGGGGGTAGTGTATTGAGATGGACAGAAAATTGTGAACAGGCAGGAAACATGGAGTAGAAAAGAATAGGCCTATTTCTGAATGGGGAGCAATTGATTAGTGGGGTGCTGCAGGGATCAGTACTCGGACCCCAGCTATTCGCAATATATGTTAAAGTTTTAAATGAGGGATTTGGATGCAGAATTAGCTTGAACATAGGAGACAGAGGGTGGTGTTGGAGGGCTGCTTTTCAAACTGGAAGCCTGTGACTACCGGTGTGTCACAAGGATCAGTGCTGTGTCCACTGCTTTTCATCATTTATATAAATGATTTGATTATGAACATCGGAGGTATGGTTAATAAGTTTGCAGATGACATCAAAGTTGGAGGTGTGGTGGACAGCAAAGAAGTTTACCTCAGAGGACAACAGAATCTTGATCAGATGGGTAATGGATTGAAGAGTGGCGGGTAAGAGTTTAACTGAGATAAATGTGAGGTGCTTCTTTTTGGAAAGGCAAATTAGAGCAGATCTTATACACTTAATGGTAAGATCCCGAGGTGCGTTGCTGAACAAAGAGATCTTGGAATGCAGGTTCATTGTTCCTTGAAAGTGGTGTGCCATGTGGACAGGATAGTGAAGAAGGCTTTTGGTATGCTGCCTTTATTGGTCAATACTTTGAATATAGGAGTTGGGAGATCATATTGTGGCTTGACAGGACACTGGTTAGGCCATTTTTAGAATACTGCATTCAATTCTGCTATCGGAAGGATGTTGTCAAAATTGACAGGGTTTAGAAAAGATTTATGAAGATGTTGCCAGGGTTGGGGGACACAAACAGAACCGTCTAGCCTCAACTAAGTGTCTGTTGCAACACCATTGTTCTCATTATTGTATTAGAGTGAGTGTGGGGTGTGGGTTATAGTGGAGGTATGCAGTTCTCCTGATAGGCACCCTCAGTTTTCGATTGATGAGGTTTTTATGATTCCCACCTGTACATGACTGGGGCAGTGGCCTGGGCAGGACTTGAGGAGGGGGTCTTCGCCAACACACAGGTTGGAATATATAGTTTTCTTCCACTCATTTGACTGATGCTCTTGCAATTTTCGGCCCTTACAGGTGACAGTGCTGCACTCAGCCACAATATCATCAAACAAGTTTTGGACTTCCCTGTGTAGAAAAGGAAGTGTCATTTTTTTCCCGAGCTGGACACAGAGTAAATATTTGCACCATTGCTGTCCATCTTCAATATCACTATAACCTGTAATTTTCTGATCCGATTTGAATCATGCCTGAAATACAATTGTTCAGTCAAACATTTGCCTCTTGCCTTTGGTAACCTACTCACAAGGTAATTTGGAATTATTTATGCTTCAGTATCTCACAGCTTTGCATTACAAATGGAGTGACGATGAGACCAAAATCTTACATATGACATATTCCTCACTGGTCATCATTGTCAGTTCGCCCCCTGCAACTCTTGTAACATTTGCAGAATGTGTCTCCAGTATTACCTCACTAAACTTAAGGAGAAACCTCATTGTATAAACAATGTCTCTAAGTCTATCTGATAAAATGATAAAAATGTCATCACAATGTGACTCCAGGTGGATCCAGTCCAGTTTGTGTAGAAATCCAGTTTCTGTGCTCTATTCCTCTGGTCAGACACCTCTGGCACAGACAACTAATGGCTTCATGCACTTACCCAAATGTACACACAGAAAGTTTAATATGAAAAGGAGAGTCTCCTGGATTAACAACAATCAATATGAATATTTAAACTGGGGCCTTGGAGCTCCTATAATCCGTCCACAGCTAGATTTATCATCAGGAAAATGAATATATGTGTTTACCTGGGTGAATGGTGTGTACCATTTCTCTCCAGACTGTGTATTGTAAAGGGCCAGCGAACTGTCCCAGAGACAGAGAGGCATCAGCAGCTGAGAGTCTGTTAACATCCACACTAATCCTGCAAATATTAAACAGTTGATGTTACAAATTTCTCTTTGTCAAACTATTTCAGAAATGATTAAAATGACCGACCCTTCAGCCTTGATCCCGTTCGAATAAGTATTGTAGAAGGTGAAATGTTAATCCGATTTCATAACAGAGCCCAACACAATTTGATAATACAAGGGCAAGGATTGGAAACCCCGGGAAAAGAAAAAGAAGTCATGTCCTGATAACAGATTAGTTACCAAGACACTACACATCACAGGAGATGATAAACATTTCCCCCTTGCTGTATTATAAGCAGAACTTGTGGAACAAAGACGGAAACTATGTCCAACTATGTAATACGTGGTTCCCACAACACAACGAAAATCCTGCTCCCCTACTTCCGGCTCTTGACCATCTCTGATTTCAATCTCTTCCCCATTGGAGGTCAGACCTTCACTTGCCAAGCCCCTCAGCTCAAGAATTCCCTCCCTGGACCTCTCCATCCCTCTATTTATCTTTCCTCCTTTAAAATGCGGTAAAACCTCATCTCTCATTAGCTCGGTATCACTTTTTCTTTTATCTTTCTAAAACCCCAGTGAAACACTTTGGAACCTCACACTACAAGACCGTTATTCTTCAACACAAAAAACAGTTACATTGAAGAGTTAACAGAGTGACATTCTTTCATATAAAAAAATAAATTTATAAAAAAATACATTGTGTTCTGCCTTTACAATTCTTTACATGATCGTGTTGTTGAGGTTTTTCAGGTTAGAGATGGACTTTGTATCATAAATTGAGAACATGATTCCATCTTTAAACTGTGACTGTTCCGGTTGGTCAGGAACCATGTAGGTTCAGGGATACCCATCCACTGCCAAACAAGGGGCATGTGAATATCTCTCAGGGTCAGAGGGAAGGTCACAGTCACACAAACAGCCCAAATCAGGTCAATGGTCACTTCCAGCCTGAGAACCAGGTTCTATTATTCACAGGCATCTTGTCATTGTTTGCAATATTATCGAACAGTTTTATTAAATGGAACAAAACAGTTTTATAAAGTGAAATTATACAATGCCTCCAGACTTGCTGAGTCTTTCTTCCAGCAATTTCTGTTTTTGTTTCTGACTTCCAGCATCCCTATTTCTTTTGTTTAGAATTTACAAAATACGATACTGTTTCTATAGCTTGTTTTCATGAAGACATTCATGTGTGAGCCAGAAAAGGATCATTCTTTTTTAAAAAATTAACTACTTTTCTAATCAACCTGCTCAGAGATGCCATGGCATACCTCTGGAGCAGATAGGACTTAAACCCAGGTCTTCTGGTCCAGGAGTGAGGACTCTGTTGCTGCGCCAGAAGAGGACCGCGAAGTCAAGACAGCAGGACCAGAGCCTGCAATCTTCTGGTAGCATCCCAATTAAAACTAAAGTCTACAGCAGGCCAGGCATCATCAGAGGAGCAGGAAAGCTGACCCTAAAGAAGGGTCCCAACCCGAAACGTCAGCTTTCCTTCTCCTCTGATGATGCCTGGCCTGTTGTGTTCCTCCAGCTCCACACTGTTACCTTTGACTCCAGCATCGGCAGTTCTTACTATCTCTAAAACCAAAGTCTGATGCTTGGTCCTTTACAATAAGCGACTCCTTAAAGCGACAACAATACCGCGGATATAAATAAATCCATGATAATACATCACTGCATTATTGACCAAAATGCGCAGAGTTTCAGTAAAGAACATCTCCTACCTTCTCTTCTGACAAGCTGCGTCCTGGAAGAAATGAATCACAAATAGTGAGGATGACAGTAACAAATTTAGAAGACAGACATGGAACTGTAACTGGATTATAATGGGAGTTGCAGTACAGAATTAAATTTGGGGAACACCGAGATAATTATTAAAGATTAGGACAATGCTTCCTGGGGAATGGGGATTGACGGTATCCCTGAGATTCAGCAGGCAGTGTGGGAGCGATGAGTTCAATGACAATAAGCAGAACCGCCAGAACAGTGTCAAATTCACCTTCCACATTTTTCCTGTGATTCAGCAGTTCAATTTAACAGTTGTCATCATGTTTTGTAACTGTGAGAGTTTCGCTGAATTGACATGCGATATATTTCCTCACCTTGAGAAATATTAACTCATCTTTTTGTTCCATCTGTTTCTGCAAATTTGAGAGTTTCTCCTCAATAGAATTTAAATTCTCCTGAATCTCTCGAAGGTTCTTCTCCATTGGTTCCATAACCCTCTCCTCTTCTTCCCTGAGATCTCTGAGTAAACACTGCTCTTTCTCAGCGAGAATCTGGTGCATTTTAGTGAACTCGGATGTGATGTGGGTCTGCAGAATGTTCCTACCAAATGAAATGTGAAACATCATTAATGTCCCGCGATAAAGAGAACAAAACTAACCGAGATCCCAGAAAATTAGCACAGGGAGACCTCACCCTCACTTCGGAAATCTTCCGTTTCTGCTTCCCTTTCGTTTTTAGAACAGCCGATTTCTTCACTGTGACAGAATCTAAGGAATATTTCACTTTCTTCTAGGATTGGGAGAGAGCAGTCGCAGAATTAAAATGTGATTAGGCTGCGAAATGTGAATAACCCCTCGCCTTTCAATACAGAGAGCAATCGTTAATTTCTTGAAGAAGAAACAGATTTAGAACATGGAGCTGGTGTTGAACGCTGGCCGAGAGGTTGAAGGCTCATGGTGTATTCACACTGGGTGGGGCAGAGGGCGAGAGAGGAAGAGAAGGCGGAGATCTGCAGGGAAGGGATTTTCCTTAGAGACTATACTGGATTCAAGCAGCGACAGTGACGAAAATGTTGGAATTGAAGGTAAATTATTGACCGAGCTGGGAATATTTCTCAGCTACAAGAGACGGAGAGTACTACGTCATTTCCTTTCTCCCCTCCTGCAATTGCCGCTGTCTGTCCGTCTGTCCTATTGAGTCAGAATCCATCCAGTCTCATGGTCACTGATTGTGATAGGCAGCAGCTTGTTCCAAAAACACCAAGAGCTCAGAATGAGCCAGGTAGAGACGGCGACACTCTGCAGCTGCTGTACACTTTACCTCTGCCTCATCAGCATGAAACTCTTTTATTTTCAGTTTCTGATCTTGTCAGCTGCTTCACCTCCCACCTCCTGTGTTCTTGGTCCACTACTCAGATTATTCTGTTGTCTCACGTACACTCATTCGCAACTTAATTCTTGTTCATCGTTCAGTCATTTATCTTCCCTAATTGCATTAATTCGCATGCACCACCTTTCTCTCATTCGATTGATTCCTGATATAGAGGCTTCCTCTCATTATTGTTAAATTCTTGAAAAGTGAGACCTGGCTTTGGGACCTCGTTTACAGCGCAGCTTAATTTACCGTATTTTATTTCTGAAATAAATTACGGTAAATTTGGAAATTTCCTGTAAGCGGCGGCAATCCTTTATAATTTTGGAACACCCTGTGAGCACGGAATCAACCCTGTGGGAGGGGAAACAGAGGCATAGTATTTATATATACAGCTGGATCATTCGGGAGTGAAATTCCGATGTTTATTCTTGCATGACCAGATGTAAAAGACATTGTGGAATTCTTTCGTCCCAAAGTTTATGGATAGGGAGAAAATTGGAGCCCACTAAAGGATCAAGGAATGCGGAGCGAAAGCGGGTGAAAGGATTTGGGGTTTTCCACGATCTCATTGAACGGTGGAAGGGACTAACATCGCTGAAGGGCCTGCTTCGGTTCCTGTAGATGTTAAACTAAAATCGCGTCTGCCTCATGGCGAGGTTTCGGATCCCACAGTAAAGAGAAGCAGGGGAGATCTCCCGGTGTCGAGACCGACAATCTTTAGGCAACGGGAGACAAACAGGAGGATGGAAGAACACAGCTAGCCAGGCAGCATTTGGAGGAAAGGACAGTTAATGTTTCGGTATTACCCTCCTTCCAGCCACCTGTTTGTCTACCTTGAATTCCAGCAACTGCAGTTTTTTTTTTGTCTCTTCAGACAACGGAAACTTTCAAAGAGACATTAAGTGGCGAATCATTTCATGTTCTGATTGTACTTTTTAAACGTTCGTACTTCGTACATCTTGACTTCACCATTTCCCTAATTCATTGTGAGTGCAGTTTGTTTCTTGAATGGGTTGAGTCTCCGCGCGATGGCTGGTCTCCTGTTAATACACGGTACACGCCTGAGACGGAGTCTCAGTGCTGCAGGACAAAATGTCCATTAAAAAGTGAAGTGAAGGATGATTAACTACCACATTGGGCTGAATGGATTTGCTTTAGACGCCAGGCAGCTTCTATGCAGAGAACCAGAGGTAAAGCTTAATATAACCATCGGTATTTTCACTTTGAATCCACTTTTTAAAAAAAGAATTGAGGTGTCAGAATAGTGAAGTTGCACTGTGATTTTATAGACTTTTGTTGGATAGACTTTCTGGATGGTATGGTGAATTTCCACTGGAGATCGTATTATGAGTAGAGGCGGAGAAGACAAGGTATATAATACATAGTGTCTCGTGGACGAAGCAATATTTTCACTGAAGTAATTGAAATGCTGAATGTGCTGTACAGTGTAGATACTGGGAGAAAACAACAAATGCTAGCAATCACAGTCGGTCAGGCAGCATCCATGAAAAGAGAGCAAACTAACATTTCGATTCTAGACGACTCTTCATCAGATACTGAGAGGATGTTTTCTCTGACTGGAGTATTTATAAATAATCAGTGAGGTCAGAAAATCTCGAGAATTAAATCTGAAAGTGAGACAGAAGGAAATGAAGCGTGATGATTTTCGGGAGAACCTGAATCTGTTTTCTGAAATTGACCAGATGGGTCCTGCAGAGAATGAACGTTTCTAGCCTGTACCCCTTCTTCAGAACTCTGAGTTAACTCTGTTTCTCTCGCCGCAGAAGCTGCCAGGCCTGCTGAAGTTCTTCAACAATTTCTGATTTTGTTTCACAAACAGCAGACTGAGCATTTTCAGCTGATCAATGAAGCTTTTGAGATCCACAAGGAAAGTAAACAAGAGATTCGCTTGATCTAGTCGTCCGCTGCTTTCAATAAGCCGTTTCCTTCTGGGATGGACTCTTCCGATCCGAAGATCATTCGGAATCTTCGAAATCTTCTCAAGAGAAGAAATGGCTGTTTTGTAAACTGCAAACAATAGAAGGAAAATGGAAGGTTTTCGAAGAGAGGTTGAGGTTTCCCTGTGATGATTTTCTGGGATTTTGGTTAGTTTTGTTCCCTTTATTACAGGACATTAATGATGATTCCCATGTCATTTGGTAGGAACGGGCGAGCAGTCTACAAACACATATCACATCCGAGTTCACTAAAATGCATCAGATTCTTACTGAGAAAGAGTAGCTTTTACTCAGAGATCTCAGGAAGAAGAAAAGGGGATTCTGGGACCAATAGAGAAAAACTTTCGAGAGATTCAAGAGAATGTAAACTCTCTTGAGGAGAACTTCTCAAAGTTGCAGAAATGGATGGAGCAAAAAAGTGGGCTGATATTTCTGAAGGTGGGCGAATGTATTGCGTGTTGGTTTCGTATAAGTTCACTGTTGTATTGAAGGAGGTGCAGACGAGATTCATAGAATGGAGTAGATTAGCTCTGAAGAGATGATGGACAGGCTCGAGTTGTGTTCTTCAGAGCAGAAAAGGATGAGAGGTGACCTGATCGAGGTGTATGCAATGAAAAGCGGTATGGGCAGAGCGCACAGAGAGGAATTGTTCCCATTAGTAGCAGGGTTGAAGTGTCAATATCGAAGGGGTATAATTTTAAGATGAATAGCAGGAGATTTATTGGGGATTGAAGGAAAATCTTTTTTCCCTCAGTGAGATGGGATTCTGGAATGCATTGCTTTGGAAGGTGGTTGAGGTGGGAAACCTCAGGATCTTTAAAGAAAAGTCCTTGGATGAGATCTTGAATTATCATAACATTCACAGCTATGAGACATATGCTGAAAAGTGAACGAGTGTAGATCGGTCAGTGCATGCTCAATGGGTCGAAGGGGCCAGAGGTTTCAGAACTCAATGTATAGAGGAACAGGGGATTTCTCCCGGTGTCGAGACCAACAATTCTCAGAAAACCTTCCGAGATACATTAACGGACGAAACATTTTATTTTCTAATTGTGCTTTTGTACAATCTGCGGCATTTCCCCAATTCATTATCGGTACAGTTTGTTTCTGGAATGGCTTGAAGTGCTGGTCTGTATTACATGATACACGGCTGCCACCTGCTGACAGAATCTCGGAATTGTCCACTGAAAAAGTGCTTAAAAAGTTGAAGAGTATCTTTGATGGTTAATAGTCATAATGGGTAAGAATTTTATGACTCAATTGCACGACTGCACTTTTACTGAAAAGCAGAAACAAAAGTAAATTGTTTTGTGCATTTATGGGGAGATTGTGTTTTTTTTTTCATCGAACTCCCGTACTCACCCAAAATCCCAGAAATACGAGTCTCCTTCTAGGAATAAACTGTCGTGAGCTTTACACTTAGATTGTTATTCTTTCCGTGAACCTCAAGTTTAATTTACTCTTAGAATGTTGAGTCAGAGACACATTTATAGCACAAAAGGGAGCCATTCTGCCCATCGATTCAAAACCAGCCCGCTGCAACTCATGTGCCTTTCTAGAAGAAATCTCAATCTCGATGGTTCCAATACATTCCAGACAGGTCTCCCACATTCCACCCACTTTCAAACTGACGTCAACTCATACGTGTCCCGTACACCCAACACAAATCCCCTTCCCTCCCCGTACTCGGTGAGCTACATTGTATCCTGGCAAAGGATAATTTGTATTTTAATACTCTCTACCTTATTTTGAAATTCCTCCATGGCCTCTCTGCTCTTTATATGTGTTACATCTGTTCCAGCGCGAACCCCTTTGTGATATCTGAACTCTTGTAACCCTGAGCTGTCCAAGCATCCTTGATTTGCGTCGCTTACTGGTGCCCCTCTCTTTTGGTTGCCTGGGCCCCAAACTCTTGATTGCCCTCCGCACCCCCGCCCCTTGCACCTCGGTATCTTGAACTTGCTTTTTGCCTAGTCCATTGAAACATCCCTCTTTGGCCAGGCTTTTGCTCAAATGACCTGCTAGCTCCAAACGAGTCTCGCTGACAGATTTTGTTCCATAATACTCACGTGCAGTGCTCTGGGATTGTTTGATTCAATTAAAGGTGATACATAAATGTGAGTGGTTGTAATCTACAGTATCCGACGCCAGTACTGTGGAGTACTGTGAGTAGTTCTGTAGGATACTATTAAATTGGAGAGGGTTCAGAAACATTTACCAGGATGTTTATGGGAAATGAAGGTTTGAGTTATAAAAATAGGCTGAATAGGCTTGGACTTTTTCACTGGAGTGTAGGAGGTGGAGATTTATAAAATCATGAGGGTCACAAATAAGGTGAACAGCAAGGGCCTTTTCCCTACTGTGGGGAATTCAAAGCTGTCTTTTAAGGTGAGAGCTGTAAGATTTGAAAGGACATGAGGGAATTTTTTTGTACACAGAGTGTGGTTCTTGTGTGGAATGCACTTCCAGAGGAAGTGGTGAATGCAGGTACAGTTGCAACATTTAAAAGACATTTGAAGAAGTACACGAATAGGGAAGGTTTGGAGAGATATGGACACAAAGCAGGCAGATGGGACTGGTTTAGTTTGGGATCATGGTCGGTTTTGACTACTTGGACCAAAGGGTCTGTTTCCATGCTGGGTGACTCTATGACTCTAATCCAATGTGTGTTTGATACTTTCATAATAACCCAGTGTATGTATGATATTCTCGTATCATTAATATGAACCTGGCACTGTAAAACCTACAGACTTTACATCGTTCTATATTAATCGACATTTAATACTCTGTCGGCCATACTGTGCAACGGTTGTTACTTTTTCTTTCATCGTTACCGTTCCTTGGGTCAGCTTTGAGTAGAAACGCCCATTCGAAATAAAAACCGAAAGAATTGCGGATGCTGTAAATCAGAAACACAAGCAGAAGTTACTAGAAAATCTCAGCAGGTTTGGCAGCATCTGTGAAAAGAAATCAAAGTTAACATTTCGGGTCTAGTGACCCTTCCTCAGAACTGATGGTAGCTAGAAAAATGTCGGTTTATATGCACAAGATAGGTTGGGGTTGGAGGTAAGAAATAAATAATAAGTCGGGATAGAGCTCAAAGAGAGAGAAGAACAGTTGGACAGACAAAGGGACGCCATTTCTAATCCAGTCATAGCTCCATTTCGTGCGTGTCTGTGACAGTCGCTGTCAACGTGACCGGCGTCTCATGTTAAGTTTCAGTTTCTAATGCCACTTCTAAATCTTCCTTCCAAAACGTACTAATTTACATTCAGAGGAAGTGTCACTCGACACGAAACGTTAACTCTGATTTCTCTCCACAGATGTTGCTAGACCCGTTGAGCTTATCCAGCAATTTCTATTTTTGTCTCTGTCTATTTAGATTCTCGTGTTGAATCTCACCTGTCCTGCCTCTGCTCATTTCACCAACAGTTTCTAAATCCTCTCAAATAAAATGCTCACTTTTTATTTGAATTATTCTCGGAGGAACTTTGTGGGAAAAGAGGGCGACACGCTCTTTAGTGAAACGCAGTTTGGTGAAATTGTTCATGAGAGTTTATTTCCTGGTTAACGCCGAAGCTGTCACGGGGATAATGCTGGAATACTGAGCGCTGAAATCAATTCTAAAATATTCCAGCAAAGACAAATTCATAACACAGACTGTTTAATAATTACAGACTGAGTGACAATGATCAAGTAGTTGATAGGGACCTGTCTGGCAAAAAATAGTTTAAAGGTGCTTTACATTGTGTAGAGAGAAATGATAGATGTTAGTAACTCCGGCAAAACTCTAGTAATAACTCTCCTGTTCTGAATGGCTTAATAGGACCGAAAGCCTCGTATTAAATACACACATTGCCTTGCTGCTCATGCCTTTTCACGTTTTGTTTTCTGTCGGCTCCTCTGAGTAAGTGAGTGAAGTCGTCACCGCAATGTTAATTAACAGTGAAGGGGTCTCTATAAATAGATTAAGACAGCGCGGATCTCAGAATGTGAACCAAAATTTCTTGAGGCGGTTGGAGCAATATTTTTATCAGTGCGTTAGCGGGAGGACAGACACTCTTTGGAGTGCGTGTGTACATAGGCAGCTAAGCTGTTCAGTCGATCCAGACTCCTCAGTCAAGAGAAGTGACTGCAAGTCTCCTCTGGATCATGGAGGCTGTGTTGTGTACTTTTTGGAGTGTTCTAGGTTCAAGCAGCGCAAGAGATAACCAGGCATCATTTCACACCGTGAAAAAGTCTACAAGCAGATAGGGATAGCATCGAACTGACAGCAGTGAGGGTGAGAATTGAGATCAGCCGAATTATTTCAGTGACCCCATTGATCGAGCGAGCAGGAAGCCAGTGAATCCGTTGTTCGCTCCGGGAATTTGATCAAAGGCCCAGTCCAATCTGAAGGGTCTCACCGCAAAAAGACATGCGACAGGTTTCCACAGGCTTCCTCTCTCCACTCCCTCCGAATTTCTCTCCCCCATCTTCTCTCCTGTCCAGTTACTCATTCATCCACAAAGCACATTTCCTTTTCCTTTCCCCGCTCTCTATCTCTGCCCACCCCCTCCGGGTGCACTCTCCATTCACACGCCCTAACCCATCCCCCTCTGAGGTAACAAGGTGTAGAGCTGCATGAACACAGCAGGCCAGGCAACATCAGAGGAGCAGGAAAGCTGACGTTTCGGGTCTAGACACTTCTTCATCCCCCTCTGAATCTCCTACTCCTCTGTGTTATGTCCCCTTCCCGTGCTCTGTCTTTCCCATTCTCATCCCTGCCCCTCTCTCTGCTCTTCCCTTTTCCATCCTCACCTGCACTCTCTCCACTCGCCCCCTCCTGCTGTTCTCTCCCTCCCCTCTCGCTCTTTACCATTTGAAATTTTCCACACCCTCTCCCACCCTCCTGACCGTATCACACCCCAACCCTGTTTCCACTCATCTACTCCTCGTCCTCTGCCTTCTCGTCTCCCGCTCACCA
The DNA here is from genome assembly GCF_021869965.1 of Rhincodon typus. NCBI lineage: Eukaryota > Metazoa > Chordata > Chondrichthyes > Orectolobiformes > Rhincodontidae > Rhincodon > Rhincodon typus. Next base: position 20,632,571 of record NC_063366.1, on the reverse strand, counting down.
ATGCCCTTCACCTCCTGAGTGCCTTTCTCCCTCGTTTCACACTGTCCTCTCCATTTCTCACTGTCCTTTAGCCCTTGTTGTGTACGTTAAAGGTCCTGACACGAACGTAGGAGGCATGATCAGTAAATTCAGAAATCATTGTGTAGTTGACAGCGAAGAAGGTTACCTCAGAGTACAAAGGGACTGATCAGATGGTGCGATGGGCCAAGGAGTGCAGATGGAGTTTAATTTGGATAAATATGAGAATCTGCAGTTTGGTAAGGCAAATCAGGGCAGTACGTATACACTTAATGGTAGAGTCGTAGGGATTGTTGCTAAAAAAAAACAGACCTTGGAGTGCGGATTCATAGTTCTTTGAAGGTGTATTCGCGGGTGAATAATGTATTTAGTACGCTGACCTTTGTTGGACAATGCACTGAGTTTACAAATTGGGATAGCATATCATGGTTGTACAGAACATTGGTTAGGCCAATACTGCCTTGTATTCTGGTCTCCCTGCTATGGGAAAGATGTTCTTGAAAGGATGCTGAACAGATTTATAAGTAAGCTGATGGGGTTGAAGGTTTTGAGTTATAGGAAGAGGCTCTTGCCACTACCATCACACTTCCCCCTCAATTCCTCCTTCTTCTCCCCACTCTTCCCACATTTCCAGACGATGCTGCATTCCACAATCTACGCTCGTCTACCCACTTTGGTTTACTCCTTCCCATCACTCTCACCCGAATACTAAACTCGCACCCCACTCTAAACTCCCCCTCATTCCTCACAGCTCTTTCTCATACAGTCCCATCACTCTCCCCTCCTCTCTCCCACCCGACCTCACTCTCCACCCTCTCTTCCTTCTCCCCATCCTTTCCCTCTATCGCACATCTCCTCAATCTCCCCCCTCTCTCCGTCCCTTCCCTCTCTCCTACATTTGCTCTTCCGTGCACTTCGTCTCCACACCCAATGAGACTTTTCACCTTCCGTCTCCCCGTCCCTCCTCTCTCACCAGCTGTCCGCCTTACCCATCCTTTCTGCTCATTCCTGCACCCTCATCACTCACTCAACCTCTCTCAATCGCACCCCTTTCCCTGACCCTTCCCTTCTTCAAATCCCCATTTCTGTACCACCTTATTTTCCCTGCAGAACCCGTCCATCGTTCAATCCCTCACTTCCTACTCCCATCATTCTTCTCGGCCCCTGTCTCTCTCTCCCTCCCTCCCTCTCTCTAACCGTGCTGTTTGAGCTCTCCCCCAGTTCCAGCCTCTCTGACTCTGAATTCAAATATAGTGAATCCCCGGCTTATCCTGTCTGCGGACCAGACCAGTGTGAGAATTGGAGACAAGCCGCAGCAGCGCCCTGATTCCCTGGAGAGATTTGATCCCCGGGAATATATGCCGCGATCAGAGGGAATCACATCATGGAAACATTACTGGGAGGTAGAGGCTGGGGAGAATAACTGTGGAGACGAAAAGGAGAACAAACCTGAAAACAGAGACCGGATTCTGGATTGTGGAGCTGTTTCCCGGAAAAGGTTATCTAGCCGCCACCTCCCCCTCAGTGACCCCCTTCTCCCCGAGTGTGAATCCCCGGAAGATCGGGGTTTTCCTGGACTATGAGGGTGGACAGGTGTCATTTTACAACGCGGACACCATGTCCCATCTCCACACTTTCACCCACACTTTCACTGAGAGGATCTTTCCCTTCTTCAATCCGGGATGGAATGACGATGGACTAAACTCTGCCCCGCTGACAATCCGTAAAATTAAAGGGCATTGATAGATTCATCCCATAATTTCACCCGGCCCCCCTGCCTCCTGCCAGCTGTAAACTGATGGGGGTCGGTCTCAGTCACAGGTGGAGAGCGAAGTCAGGTTAACGTTTCGGGAATAAACCGTGTATCGGAACTGGGATCCGAAAGATCAGCAAGAAGCTTTGTAGCGCTGGGAGGAAGGAAGGAGGGAGAGAGAAAAAACAAACAGAAACTCATTTGTAGGGAGGGATTTACCGGGTGGAATGTGCTGTGAGCTGCAGGAACCCGCGGACCTTCCTGCCTGGAATGTTGCGCCACAGGCCAAAGATGGAACCTTGAGTCCTTAGTAAAGAATTAAACTCCCGGAAGCTACGGTTTAACAGCTGAGTTTTATTCAGCTATGTGGGACTTGGATGGCCAGGAGGTGTACGACAGAATGCTCGTAGAAATTAGCATGGGTAAATCCATGAGGAACGATATCATTACCCTCAGTTATGTGTGGAAAGGGAGGAAATTAGAAATTGGCGACCATTTCACTGAGTTTACAAAATCCTAAGGTCACCGCCATCCAGGTCAGGTCTGCTCTGAGAATGATGATTCTCCCCGGCTACACCTGTGCTGTACCGGGCAGGACAACCTCTGAGACACTCGCGCTCTTCAGGGGTACGATTGCCTACATGCAGGACCGGGTGGATGCCTGCCTCATTAGCCTGGACCAGGAGAAGTCCTTTGACAGGATATCTGAAACCTAGACATCCAACTCTTACATGTGGAACATTTTCTCCAAAACGGGCTTTGGGGTGGTGGGTTGGGCGTGGGGGCAGTCGCCGGGGCTGGTGGGGAATCGGCAATTGGATCCGTCTGCTCTACACCAGCATCGTTAGTGCAGTCTCAATTAATGCATGGAAATCAGAAAATTTTCCAATCAGATCTGGAGTCAGGCAGGGCTGCCCGCTGTCTCCTGCCTTGTTTGTGTGTTGTGTCGGGTATTTTGCTGAGTCCATCAGGAAGGATGTTAGCCTGAGAGGCGTGACTATTCCAGGCAGTGGAGGCCTGCAGGTCAAAGCTTTCCTGTATATGGACAACGTCGCCGTTTTCTGCTCGAATCCTCTGTCAGTACGCAGACTCATGAGCATCTGCGACCAGTTGGAACTGGCCTCTGTAGCCAAGGTAAACCGAGGCAAGAGGGAGGCCACGTTCTTGGGGAAATGGGCCAAACAATCCTTTATCCCCTTCACCGTCAGGACAGATTACTTGACGATGCTGGGAATATCCTTGGGAGGTGTGTACCGCAAAGCTGAGAAACTGTGTTTTGCAGAGAACGACTCCCTGTACATTGCAGGTAAAAATCTGGTCTCGAAGTGTGAGGCACAGTCTCTGTTGTTGCATATAGCGCAAGCCTGGTCCATGTCCAGAACCAGCACCATTGCAGTCAGTCGAGCCATTATCCACTTCATCTGGAGATCTAAGATGTACCGTGTCCACAGGGACACCATGTACAAAGCTCTGGATAAGGAGCGGTGGAAGGGGGTGGGGGGTATTGTTGGGGGGGGGGGGGGCGGGGGGTGGGAGAGAACATGCCTAACGTCACCCTCATTCTGATGGCCACCTTTGCATGTGGGTTTTGCTTTTGGGTTGTTGGAACTGTCAGGAGAAGCAAACTCCAATGTCTGCTTGTTCTCCGTGTACTAAGATTATACAGAACGTAACTGCTTTAGTGACTATGTTTTTATATAAAGACATTTTATGAATAAAGTATATTTTTGAAATAAAAATTGCATTCAAGGTTGTTTACGCTTTTTTTTGTAATAGAGACAAATGCAGCAAGTAGTAGGGAACTCAATGCACGGGGACTGATACCTGAACTCACTTTAGCTGGATTTCCGAGGTCAATTTTCTAACGTTGTGTTCCCCATGATCCTCTGACAAGCAGATGCTGAAAGAGAATTCAGCGTCATATAATATGCCCCGCAGAGTGAATCCGTTCGCAATTTTCACCAGATAATGGAGAACCCGGGAGTGCAGTAGGTTCTAAGTAATTTGACCAGGTCAGTGTTTTTATGCTAAGACAGAAAGCAAGTCTGCTCAAATCGCCGGCTCTCCAATCATTTGCTCTCCTCGATTACTGTACTCCAGTCCTTGATGAAACAATGCTGTGTCAATAAAAGAGGCAAATATACACTCATCCAGGGCCAGCGAAATACTGCAGCGTTTATCACACGCTACACGTTAACCAAGTATTACAATATTTCCCAGATATCAATTTAGTTGTTTCTAGTTAACGTTTCGCACTGATCATCATCAAACATGTACTCAAACAATAAGACTAAATGAAGACAATTTTGAAAGTGTGGATTCGATCTAATAAACAAGAATCACTGTCTGGTGCACGCGAAAAGACATTCAGCACATCGGACCATTTTAATCGGGATTTTCTCTGCCGCGCTAAGATTCTGTCAGTGTGTACACTCTGTAACAACAAAAGACCTGCGTTCATGTAGCACCTAAACACACCCTAGAAATTGACACAATTCGAAATGAATTACTGTCAAGCACAGGGGACTCCGCTATGAAGGAAATGCAGCAGCCAGTTTTGTCGGAAGCTGAAAATGAGTTGACGCTTAAACTCTGGTTAGGTGAGTCTCGTCCTCCTCTTTACCGGGGAGTGAAACATTGCCTTGAGGGAAGCACCACCTCAGCTTAATATCTCGCTGGATGGAATGAGCCGGCCGAGGGGGCCATTCACCCCCTTGAATTGCTTCTGCCTTTCTGTTAGAGAATGGGTGATGTTTATCTCTGCTCCATTTCTTCGCCTCAGCTCATTGCTCAATATGGGTGGAGAGAAATCCTTATTTCCTCTCTTTTTGTAATGAAAAGGTGCTTCATATCCACAATGTTCCCTCTCTCTTCCCGAATGACTCAGCCTCTGGTATTTTTCACTGCGCTAACAGACAGAAGTCCAGGTCCAATTTTCACTGAGAGGAGCAAGTGAAAGCTGTTGGTATTCTTTATGGGCTTTATTTGGATTGATTAAGGTTGCAGTGAATTGGATTTGGGGAATTGGCAAGTAAAATTAATTGACCTAAAGATCAGTGAAGATTAACTCAAAAAATCACTGAATCAGAGATGGGCCGAAGCAGTTTGATCCAGCCTGTACGTGCTGACCCTATCAATTAATTAATGAACGAGGGGCGTTGCTGGCTCAGGCAACAAAGGTCTGGTAAGTCATTAAGAGTGAATCACATTGCTGTGGGTCTGGATTCACATGTAGGCCAGATGGCATTAGGGAAGTAGATGGGCTTTCCCCCGAAATCGGTAATGGATTCACAGTCATCACTAGACATTTAATTCTAGATTTTTTTTTCCATTGAATTCAAATTCCACATGGCACGATTCGAGCCCATGTCCCAAGATCATTATTGAATCTCAATACAGTCTGGCACATCGCCTTTCTCTGGCAAATCGCTTTGATTTGTGTTGAACTAGCCTTCCCTAATGATGGTCTGGTTGACTCTGGACTTGGGCTGAATGCATTTTGGTGGCTGCTCGACTGAGCTCGAGTGTTCTGCTGTGAGTCTGCTGCATGTCTGTCTTTACCTTCTCGAAGAGGAACTATAGTTTGTGTCTCAGTAAAACCTGTAAAATCTTTCTTAACATTTTGATGTACAGAATATTCGTTACAGCCGTCTGGTAAACTTCTTCCAGTACCCTCTTTGTGGTGTCTCAATAGCAAGATTTTATACTTCTCACTGTACATATTTTAAAATTATGGCTCATATACCCATACTCTAGTCATTAATTTGTGGTATATTTTAGAAGCAATGATGCCGGAACTTACCTTTCGGGAACATCATTGTAAAACTCGTCCCACTCATAAAAGAATCATTTCTGTAACTATTTCCGGTCGATCTGCCACGTTCATAATCCTGTTGTCGCTGTTTTTTTATTTCATTCCAAAACCTTCGTTTCTGTCTGTAATTTTTTTATGTGACACCTTTGTCAAATATGTTTTCCAAGTCCATGAACATATTTCCCTATTAACTCTAAATGTCTCCATCAAAAATGCAAACATTTCAGTGTAAAATCAAAATTGCAGTGCTGCAGGTGTAAAGGCACTGGAACTGGACCAGCTGAACATCTCTATCCAGGCGCCTCAGATTATGTTGATTGATTAAACAATTTTCAAATATAAACCATAAGTATATAAATGGAGACACAATCCAAGCAGGTTACTTACAAAGACTGAAGATACTTCTAATAAAACAAACATATATATTATCATGGTTTAAGGATCATTGCACTTACGGACATAATTATGAGAAAGTAATAAATCAAGGATAAATGATAACTCTGATGATTATATTCCAGTGTGCAAAAACTGAACTGTGTTTAAAATGGTTAGATATTGTGTGATCATGACATCCACAACCAATCTGTTCACCCACCTCTTTCAAATTTGTCAGGCTTTCAAATCAGGATTTACAACTGTCTCACCCACGTGGATTTTAAATTATACCAAGACAGGTTCCTGTTCTGACATAAAATAAACTGTCATTGACACAGGAGTTTCCTTTCCTCTAATTTTAGAACGGAGCAGTGAGACTCCAGAAAATATTCGCAGACCTGAGCAAAATAAGTTCAGATCCTCAGTGTTGTTTAGTCATGTGCGGGATAGGCATTACTGCAGCATGGTGAGAATTTACTGAAATCAATCTGACATTTTCATCAGGATTACAAGAAACAAAACAAATTAACAACAAAAAGATGAATCACTCAGTCGTCCATGAAGAATGTGAATGGCACTTACTGCTTGAGTACAAATCGAGGAGCCAAGAATCACAGCAGCAGCGGATCTCCCACCTCCCCTACCCTCCTCCTGAAAGTAAACCTGAGGCTCCCCACTCCCTACAATCCAGAATTCAGAATTCGGTTTCAATACGATTTTCCATTTCCTCTCCACAGTCTCACGGGCCACTAATTGGATCCACCATGTTTTCTCCTCCACCTCCATCTCCCAGATCTGAATATTTCTGATCCCAGGATACATTCCCAGGAATCAAATCTCTCAAGAGAGTCAGGAAGCTGCTGCTGTTTCCCTCCAAGTCTCACACTGGTCCAGTCCTCAGACAGGATGAGGTGGGGATTCGTTGTGTTCGAATCCAGAATCAGAGAGGCTGGATATAAGTCACACCATCAGAGAGATGGAGAGAGAGGCCAGGAAGAGTGAGGGCATCTGGAATTCTGAGGAAAGGAAGTGCAACTGTAGTGACAAGTGGGATTGCACTGGCGAGGGTAAACTGAAACAGAAGGTGAGGAGAGCGCGAGGGGCAGAAGAGTGTGGCAGAAGTAAAGGGTGAAGAAGCACTAGGGGTTTCCGAGGGACAGTGAGTTTGAGGGAAATGTAAGGAAATTTGGCTGGGTGACGATCACAGTGAGAAGGAAGGAATAGCTAAGGTGTAGGGGGGAATAGTGAGGGAAAAAGTCCCGAATTTTGGGCATCGGAGGGAGGAGTAAGCTTGAGACGGAAGTGAGTGTCAGGGAGTGAGTGGGTACGTAAGGAGAAGGGAATGGTTAAGAGAAAAGGGAATTAAGTGGTATGCCTAGGTGAGACAGTAATAAAATAAGGAGTCGTGGGGATTCTGGAGCTTGTGTGAGAGGAGTGAAGAGTAGAGTTGAGGGGATAGTGAGTAGGAGTGTTTAAAAGGAAGGAGACAGTTAGGGCTTGGGAATTGAGGGAGCCTGCAGAATGTGAAGGAGGTGAGTGCGTCCATGGAGGTGGACGGCATGCAAAGGGGAGGTGAGAGTGAAGGTGAAGGGGAGCTGAGAGTCAAGGTCGGAGAATTCAGGGATTGGTCATTGTGGAAGAGTGGAGTGGAGGACAACAGTGGGATTGGAATAGAGAGTAAGCCAGAAGGGAGAGGGAGGGGGAGAACAAGAGGGAGGGGTTGGGAAAGAGGAATGTCAACGATTAGGATTGAATGAGGGGCAGTGCGGGACAGAGTGACAGAGCACAGTGAGGGTGAGGGGAGAGTGATCGGGCTGGGATGCTGTGATAGAGAGGGAAGAACAAGTTGAGAGGGTATGGGGAATGAGCAGGAGGGGGATGTGAGATTGAGGGGTGGAAGGAGACCTGGAGTGAGTGGGGAGTATTGAGGGGGAGAAGAGTTTGGAGAATGTGGGCACCCACAGTGCGGGGGGAGGTGGAGTGACAAGGAGAATGGATTGGAGGGTGAGGTGCAGGTGGAGAGTGACGTGAAGGGAAGAGAGAAAAGTTGGTCAATGAAGGGAAGGTGGGGGAGTGTGAATGATGTAGAATCAAGAATGAATCCTTGCAAAATGGAAGTGAGTGCATTGGGGTTTGAGGTGAAAGTGTGAGACTGTGGTCTGAGGGATAAGGGACAGTTAATAGCAGGTACAAACCAAGAAGTAAATAATGTAGAGGGAAGATTGACCAGAATGGGAAGTTGAACAAGAGGGGAGAGTAAGTGATAGAGAAGAGTGAACCAAAAGTGTGAGTAGCATGAGCAGGAAGGTGAGATATTGAGTGGGAGAGGGCTAGGTCGCTACGGACATTAGGACTAAAAACCACCTCAAGTTCTGAGGAAGGGCTACCGGACCCGAAACGTTATCTCTGTTTTCTCCTTCACAGATGCTGCCAGACCTGCTGAGCTTTTCCAGCAACTTTGTTTTGGTCCCTGATTTACAGAATCCGCAGATCTTTTGGTTTTTATTTGGACAGTAGGACTGACTGACAGGTAGAGGTGGAAGTAGGGAGTCAGCAGGACGAAGACAGCAAGACCCGGAGGAATTGGGGTGGGAGCGCAGGAGGGAGTATGGGTTACAGGTGAGGAGTTGAGAGTGAGGTCCATGGGAGAGTGTTTAGGGGGAGGATGAGGAGAGTGGGGCCTGCTTGAAGACAGAAGACAAGAGTATAGTAAGGGATGGGGACAAGGAAACTGAGAAGAGAATGATGGGGTGAATACAGAGATGGGCTGAGTGATGGGGGCTTGAGTGTGGCAGAGGGCGGAGGTAGGGGCTCAGGGAGAAGAAGTGGTAAGTTTGAATTGAGGTGGTGGAGGAGAGGCAATGAAGATAAGGAGGATGACAAGAAAGAGGGGAGTCAGTGAGAGGGGAGGAGAGAGTCAAAGGGAGATGCGTGGGAGAAGGCTGACGGTGCGGGGGTGAGTGAAGGTGAATGGAGACTTGGGCAGAGGGTGGGAGCGCAAGTGTCAGGGAGTTGTAGTGAGGTGAGAGAGCAATAGGAGGGTGAGTTGGAAGAGGAAATGAGGAGTGTGAGTGGGAGGAGAGAGTGATCACAAGTGGATATGATGGCAATAATGCGAGAAGAGTGACATGTTTGATGTTGGGGTAGAGTGAGGGCAAACTGTAAAATGTGAGGGAAGACAAGCGCAAGTGGTAGTATGAGTTATGTGGGCAAGTGAAGAGGAAGTGGAGGGAAACTGAGGAAAGTGAGTTGGTCGGTGTGGGGAAGGGTGTGCTTCATTCTCCCTCAGCAGATTTTCTGTCTGTTAACTCTGGCTCTCTGACGTCCATCTGTCTTCCTGTTGACATGATAAAAATAGCACCCCAATTTGAAATTAGATTCATCCAGTCCGGTGTCCTCGAGAAATCTGCTTAAGTGCTTTATTCCTCTGGTTAGACAGATTGCTTCAATGCTCTGATGCACAAAGTCGTTGTCTCCAGACACTTACCCAGACGTACACATCGAAAGCATAATATGAAAAGGAAGGTCTCACTGAATTAACAATTAGCAATATGAGGATTTAAACTGGTGCCTCGGAGCTCCTTTACTCCCCTCACAATTGGATTTATCACCAGGAAAACGAATACACTGTTCACCTGCGTGAATGCTGTTTATCATTTCTCTCCAAACTGTATTGTAAAGGGTCAGTGAAGTTTCCAATAGACAGTCAGGCACCAGCAGTTGCAAACGTGCAAACTTCAACACTAATACTGTAAATTTTAAACAGTTGATTTTACAAATTCCACTTTATTAGAATATTTATGAAGTAATGTAAGTAGTCAAGGCTTCAGTGTTATTCACGTACGAATAAACGTGGTAGAAAGAAAAATCCTAAACTTGTTTTATATATATATATATAATTGAGCCAACGTAAATGGATAACACAAGGTAAACATAGGAGACATCCAAGCAAATAAAAAGGGATCACACCCTGATAATAGATGACTTACTAGGACACCAACTCCACAGGAAATAATAAACATTTCCCCCCATGAACGTCCTACATTATGTCCAGAGCTTGAGCAACAAAGATTGAAAATATCTAAAATCCTCCTGTCCGACTATATAATACATGGGCTTCGCAACACTCCGAGAATCCTGATGCTGTACGTCATGCCTCTTGAACATCTCTGATTTTACTCACTCCACCACTGGAGTTTGGACCTTCGGCTGCGAGACCCTCAGCTCTGGAATTTCCTCCCTGAACGTCTCCATCGCTCTATTTCTCTTTCCTCCTTTGAGATGCGCTAAAACCTACAACAAATCATCTGCATCATATTGCGGTGTCATTTTTATTCACTCTGTACAGTTCATATGAAAACTTCGAGACATTCATTAGATTAAATGTGCAATTTAAATACAGAAAAGGATTGCGGTGGAAAGGTTACAGACCGAGGCTGTATTGCCAAATGCATTCCGTCCCCTCTTTAATCTCTGACTGTCTCGGATTGGACAGGAGCCATGCAGGGACAGGGATGACCATTCCCTGGAAAAAAAGGGCCGTGTGTGCCTCTGTCAGGTTCAGAGGAAAGGTCACAGTCGCACAAACAGCCAAAATCAGGTCAGAGATCACTTCCGGCCTGAGAAAGAAGTTGTATTATTTATAGGCATCTTGTCGTTGATTGCAAACCATAACAAGACGTTTATAAAATCTAATGTTATTTCAATCCTGCAATAAGCTTCTTATTATAATAAAAACACTTGTACGTGAACTATTAACGGAGTTACTGTCGCCCGATAAACGACCCTTCCAAGCTGCGACAATAATCAGGAAATAAACCCATAATATCCCGTCATTGGTTATTGAGTAAACTGTGCAGAGTTTCAGTAAAGAGCATGTCCTATTTTCTCTTCCGAAGAGCTTCGTCCTGAAAGAAGTGAATCACAAATAATGAGGATGACAGGAACAGACTTCAGGAGGAGACAGACAGGCTGCTGAAATGAGCAGGCACAATATGATAGTGTAAAGAGGTTCATTGTGGAAGGCAGCTTGAGGAGAGGGTAAACTGGAACTGACCATCAGACCTGCTCACAGACACAGTGACACTCACACTCCAACCGTACCAGACACACCCACACACTCTCCACGTGGAGCTGTAACTGGATTACAATGGAGTTCCAAGAGATAATTAAACACGCAGGTAATAACAAAACAAATATCAACACCATTTTCTTTATACTTAACCCACTCCCGGGAAGATGTCGGTTTTCCTGAGATTTTGCAGACACTGCCGAAGCGATTAGTTCAGTGACAACATCGGGTTCATCCAGTCACCGATTCGATTTAATTATGTTGTCTTTTTTTTAGCAGTGAGACAAATGACACAGATCAATTTCTTGTCGGTTTTACAAAACAGCTTTAATTCTCTCTGATGCTTTTCACGATGCAGTTTACTTTCCTTCTCTTTTGAATCCAGCTTTAATTTTCCAGACACCTCGGCTAGCTTCTTTATGATCCTTTTTCCGCTGCGGTTTCTTTCTGGAAACTCCTGTCGACATGCCGGGCAGTTTGACTCCAAACCAAAACACAAACAGATTCTGAACAAGGCTTCACTTCTAACGTGCAATGTCTGACCTAAAATGTCACCTCTTCTTTATCCTGATAAAACCTTTAGTTCTCTCAGGGCAGTGACTTGAAAGAAATTCGGGGAATTACAGATACATATTAATCAATTAAAACCTTCTAACTGATTAAAGATTGACCAGCATCTTAGCTTTGTTTAAAGCATTCTCAACAGTTGTGCGACCCTTTGGTCTTTTCCTTCCAAATTCTGTGTTCGGTGTCCTTCTTTCTCACTTCACATGACCAAGCGGCTATGCGAAACTTTGTGTTTTCAAATAGGCCTGTTGGACTAAAACCTGGCGTCGTATGACTTCTGATCTTCCTTTCCCAACTCTGGGTAATACAGGAACGGCAGAAGCTGTGTCCACACTCCAGTATTACCGGATCGGTGAAGAAATCCAGACAAGTGGGACGAATTGTCTCCCTGGTCAGTCTCTGGAGTTGCTCTCTGGAAATTATTTTCAATCTCAGCTGTTTCTGATTCACTATCAGTATTACTGCGCTTGTGAACACAATCAGATTTGCCGATTAATTTAACAATACTTGGAGAATAATTCTAAAATGACTGCGCTATAGATACTTCGACAGGGAGGAAAAATAAGTTAATATTTTGAAGGAGCGACAGGGTTAGAATGTGGAATAGGACGAGGAGTTGAACTCTGGCCGGGAGGGTGAAAGTCCCTTGTGCATTGGCATTGGGGAGGGACGGAAAGAGAGATGGGGTGGAGATGGGCGGTGAGGGAGCTTTCCATACACTCCGCAGCAGACTGAACTCACTGCCGAGTCCACAGCCTCTGATAAAACCTGGTGTGAAATCCAAATCCATAACCCGATTTGTGTGAATGATTGAAGGCACTCAACATCAGACACAAAGTATTATACAGAGGCGGTCTTTCCGTGGATTTGATCTGTGAGGTCTTGCATTTATGTAGCGTCTTTCACAATAATTGGATTTACCAAGGCGCTTTAAAAACCTTTCGGCCTTTCTGAAATGTGCACACTGTTGTAATTTACAGAAACACATCAGACACCTGGAGCCCAGAAGTGAAACCAGTGAGCAGAGCAGCTGCTTTGTCTCGTCTCAGTCCCGCACGGCAGGACCCGTCTGGATTATTGTCCAGACCTTGATGCCCTGGCCTGACTCAGAGGGAAGAGCGCTTTTAATGAATCACAACTGACACCTCCTGCTGGAGTCGAGGCAGCTTCCCTCCTCTTTTTGGAATGTCCCTTTCCAGAGGAACTCTGGAGAGATAATGTAATGCATTTCCTATCGATGCTGTGACCTCCAGACACACCCATAACATAGGCCTCTCTGTTCAATGGATTCTTCTTACGGATACAGGCTCTTCCCGACATGAGGAGAAATTTCATGACAGAATGTTCTCATGACATGAGAATGTGGAACCCGCTGCCAAAGGGAGAGTCTACGTGCAGCATGTCAGATTGAAGGCAAATGATTGTCCTGGCTGAGAAATTGGCCGAGCGACAAGGGACATTAGTGTTAGTTATTGGAATATTCGTACATTACGAGAATATGTTCTGAAGAATGGTCACTAGATGCTGCCTGATCTGCTTAGTATCATCCAGCAATATCCGTTTTTGTTTTTGTTTCTGATTTCCAGCGTCCACGGTTATTACGGGGTTTTTCTGGTTGGTATTAACCTGCTTTGTTATCAGTTTCTGATCTTATAACCTCCTCACCTCTGCTCCCCTGTGTTCTTAACCCAATGCCCAAATTATTCTGTTCTGTCACGTACATTTATTCACAGCTCACTTCCTCTTAGAACTGTCATCATACTCGGGTTCTGAGCATTCGTTTCATGTAAATCTTGAAAATCTCGTGACACTGATGCCTCAAAGAGAGATTTTGGAGCAGAATAACATTGAAATTAAAGAATAAAACAGAAATTAAACTCTTAGCAGAAAGCTGTTCTTCATATCGAAAGACCAACAATGCACGGGGTTAGAGGTCCTGCTTCAGCTGCACAAAGTCCCGCTGAGACCACACCTGAAGTCCTGTGAGCGGCTTTTATCGGGGGGAGAGCCCGATCGCTTGGTCGGTCAAACCAGCACAAGAGCAGCTGGAACTGGAGGAAAGGTGATTCCGCGCCGCTTGTTTTCAGGATAATCGCGGGTCTATGGAGTCCGCTCACAGACCTGTCATGGCCTCATTAAAATGGCAGAACAGATTAGATGGGATGATCGGCCTCCTCTCGTTAACTCTGCTCCCGCAAAGGAAGTTTTGCTGCCTTGAGCCCATTTGCAGCCCAGCGAAATTTGCCGCAGTTACTTTCAAGGAAGGGAGAATCTGGGAAGTTTGAATGAGTGGAGGAAATCCTCCCCCCACACTGGACCAAACTCTTTTCAATTTTGGAACGTCCCACCCCATTATCAGCCTGGGGAAGGGGTTGGAATGTGCAGGAGTGGGGTGCGGGGGTGGCATAACCTGTGCAAATAAGATTGGACCAATCAGGATTGAAAATCCGATATTTACTCTTTCTCAAACTGATGTTACATACAAAGTAGAATTCCTCTCCTGAAACATTACGGATTTAGAGGCAACTGAAGCTCACTAAAGGATGAAGGAATACAGAGCGAAAGCAGGTGAAAGGATTTGAGATTCTCCATGATCTAATGAAATGGTAGCCCAGATTTGCAGCGCTGAAGGGCCCAGTCACGTTCCTGTAGATGTTAAACTGAATCCGCTTGTGCCTCAAGGGGAGGTTTCAGGTCTCACTGTGAAGAGGAGCAGGAGAGATCTCACTGTTCCTGACCAGCAGTTTTCACACAACTATCAGAAACCAGAACTGACAAAGAAAGATTAATATGAGAATCATTTTACTTTCTCCGGTTGGGATCATGCTGTGTATAATTTGGCTGCTCAATTTCCCTAATTAATAGTGGGTTAGTATCTGGGGTGGTTTAAATCAAACGTCACACGGCACGAGGTTATCGTCCAACAGGTTTATTTGAAATCACAAGCTTTAGTATCACTGCCCCTTCGACAGGTGACTTCCGGTGGGTTGAGACGCGAGACGAACTTTTCCTTGTTACGAGGTAGTCCACCGCCACCTGCTGACAAGATCGCAGTGCTGCAGGAGGGAATTCTCGATCAAATGTAGTCAAAAAGTGAACAATGTTCTACAATGATCACAGACACAGCGGCTGTATTACTCGTTCTGTAGGTCAGACAGCTTCAATAGAGAGAAACAGCTCAAAATCACCATTTTTCCTTTCAAACCACACCAGTGAGGTTGCACTTGGCGGCCTTAGTGAGTGCACCCCTGCTGAAATATGTATACAAGATATCTTAAACAAAGTACTGTTTAAAATCGTACTACGAGGAGAGGCTGAGTGGACCTGATATATAAAACCTGCAGTTTTGAGGAATTTTAAAAAGAAACTAATTGAAACGTTTAAAATTCTGAACACGTTTGACAGGGTAGATAATGGGAGGATGTCATCTCTGTCTAGATTGTTTACATATAGTCACCACAGTGATGGAAGCCAGGAAAGCTCGAGAATTTAAATCTGAGTGTGAGAGAATGAAGTGAAGGCTGAAGATCACTGAGGGAACGTGAAGCGGTTTTGTGAAACTGACAAGACGAACAGAACCGGGAGCATCACCGTCTCCTGCTGAGCAATGAAATGTTGAGATCCACAGACGTTGAGTGATTTGGAGGAGAACGTGCAGGTGGTGGTGTTCCCCTGTATCTGCTGCACTTATCTGAACACCATGGGAACACCATCACCTGAAAGATCCCCTCCAAATCACTCACCACCCTAACTTGGAAATATTTCGCTAATTCTTCAGCGTGGCGCGCTCAAAATTCGGGTTTCCTTTGCCTGACATGATTGTGGCATAGCACATGGACTCCAGAGATTCAAGAAGACAGCTCACCACCACCTTCTCAAGGGCAACAGGAGACGGGACGTAAATTATGGCTCACCTAGCGACCTCACATCCCAAGATGAATTTTTAAAAATGCACCAGATTCTCACTGAGAAAGAGCAGCTTTCACCCAGAGATCACAAGGAAGAAGAGGAAAGGATTCTAAAAACAATGGACAACGAAAATCGTTTTAAGAATTGAACAGGACGTAGATCCTGTTGATCGAGCTTTCCCAGAGTTAAACGTTCACAAGAGATTTCACAAGATGAAACAAATTTTAGAAGCAATCAACCCATTAGAACACAGTGAAAAATTTAATGAGTAATAAATTTTTAAACTGAGAGATACAAAATTCCTCTAACATTCCTTCACATAACCGAATGGGTTCGTTACTCTCTTGACTGTCACTGGGATGTTCTGTAATTTCAGTGAGGCGCAACTAACCAGTGAGGGATCAACAGAATCTCAGAGAACTTCACTTTTCCAAAAAGTAAGCACAGTGAATAAAGCACAGGACACTCCCAGGTGGAGTTTGGGACACTGGTTATAAGGTCTAGCTCAATCAGCAAGAATATGGCAGGATGCCGTTGAGGCAATTCTGGCGCAGGTTTCCAAATATTGACGCAATTCCGGAGATGTTAGTGAGCAGCACTTTGAAGAATTACCAGGGAAGTTTCTGCCATTCGTCCAGATTGGGTCTACAGTCTGTTTTATTCTTAGTTGATCTTACCCCCAGCTGTTTTTTTTATTCATTAACGGGATGAGGGCGTCCCTGGTTGGGCAGCATTGATTGCCCATCCCTAATTGCCCAGCGGGCAGTTCAGAGTCAACCACGTGGCTGTGGGTCCGGAGTCACATGTAGGCCAGACCAGATAAGGATGGCAGTTTCCTTCCCTAAAGGACATGAGTGAACCAGATGGGTTTTCTGACAATTGAAAATGAAAAATTCATGGTCATCATTAGATTCTTAAATCCAGCTATTTTATTGAATTAAAGCTCCACCATATGCCGCGGCGATATTTGAACCCGGTGCTCAGAATGTTATCTGGGTCTCTGGATTGACAGTCCAGCAATAATACCACGAAGCCATCGCCTCCCTCCAAGCTTTATAAACTTGCACAGGCAATGAAGAATCAATCGCATTCCCGCAGGCGTGAGGTAAAATGTAGGACAGACCGGGTAAGGATGGCATATTTCCTGTCAAATTTGATGAGATGGGATATTTGATTCTAGTTTTCTGTTCCAGATGCGTTTAATTAATTGAATTTACCTTACCTGCTATCAGGCTGGGTTGTGAACTCAGTTTTTCATGCAGACAACGGTGCCCTGGGTTGTTGTCCTCAGTATTAACATTTATTGTTTGGATTCCTCGTCTACACTTCCCATCTAATAGTAACATGCTGCCCGCATTGCCCTATAAAGAGTAAAACAAGTAAAATCCCTGCCACTCCGGTCTTCAGCACAAATACTACCTTTTCCTCGCTACAATCGATTCTGAAGAAGGGGCACTGGACCAAAAACATTGACTCTGCTTTCTCTCCACAGATGCTGGCAGACCTGCTGAATTTCTGCAGAAATCTCTGTTTTAGTTTTTCTACTCCAGTACTCAAACCCTCTTGCATTAAAGGCAAACATTGTATTAACCTTCCTAATAGCTTGCTGCACCTGCTCATTTTCCCTCAGTGACTTCTCAACAAGGGCACATAGATCTCACTGTACATCTGCACTTTCCAATCTCTTACTATTTAAGAAATAAACTTCACATTTCTTTCTCCTGGCAAAGTAAATGAACTCACTTTTTTTTTTCCATCTGCCATGTCCTTGTCCATTCATTCTGCCTGACAAATCTTCCTGAAGCCGATTTACATCCCTCTCCGTTTCTGTTCGCCAATTAGTAGCTCATACCACTACATTATTTTAGACGACTCAATTTGTCGACATATTTACAACCACAAAATAAAAATCTTGTAATTTTGAATAAGAAATACTTAGAACATGGAGAGGAAGTTGAACCTGGGCCTGGAGAACGAAGATGCATGAAGAGCTGGCACTGGGGGAGGGACACAGAAAGAGGGAGGGAGAGAGAGAGAGAGAGAGAGTGATGCAATGATGGTGGTGGTAGTTAGGAATGGACGGGTGGTGGGAAGAGGAGATTGGTCTTGCAAAGTCTTGCAATTACTGTCATGGAGTCATAGAGATGTACAGCGTGGAAACAGACCTTTCGGTTCGACTTGTCTATGCTGACCAGAGGTCCTAAATTTATCCAGTCCCATTTGCCAGTATTTGGCCCATATCCCTCCAAATCTTCCCTATTCATGTACCCATCCAGATTCCTTTCAAATGTAACTGTACCTGCCTTCATTGCTTCCTCTGGCAGCTCATTCCAGACACGAAACACCCTCTGCATGAAAATGTTGCCCCTTATGTCTCTTTTAAATCTTTCCCCTCTCACCTTAAACCTATGCCCTCCAGTTTTGGGACGGACCACCCCAGAGAAAATATCTTGTCTATTCACGCTAGCATGCTCCTCATGATTTTATATACCTCGAAAAGGTCACCCTTCAGCCTCTGACGATCCAGGGAAAATAGCCCCAGTCAATTTAGCATCTCCCTATAGTTCAACCACCCCGCACCCTCCCCCAACCCCCACCACCACTACCACCCAACGCTGGCAACATCTTTGTAAACCATTTCTGAACCCTTTCAAGAATCACAACATCCTACCTATAACAGGGAGACCAGAAATGCACGCAGTATTCCAACAGTGGCCTAACTAATGTCCTGTACAGCCACAGCATGACCTCGCAACTCCTATATTCAATGTGTTGACCAAACAGGCAAGCATACTAATCGCCTTCTTCACTATCTTATCTACCTGCAACTCCACTTTCAAGGAACCATGAACCTGAACTCCATGATCTCTTTGTTCAGCAACCTTTTTATTCGATGGGATTCCCCTCTTACACGATGTCTTTTATGCGACGCTTATGTCAAGCACTTTCTGATTTTAATCCACTTCAACATTCCGCAGAATCCCAACTCCCTCTTCCTGAGTGACACTTCCCCATTTCCTAGAACCCAGTCTCTTTTCTCTGGAACCAGTCTGTCTGAGCAATCTACATCCCAAAATCCCAGAACTCTGTCTCCCTCTGTCTGATTGACAGACCTGCGGCTAATCCGTTTGTCAATTCTCTGGAATCTTGCCCGTCCTTCTTAGATTAAGGTCGTGTGGTAGAATTCTCCATCTCAGAATGGGCAGGATTCCACGTCCAGTGGTTGGATTGATGTTGGACGCTGTAAACTGGAACTGATTGGGGTTTACTGGAGTTGAGGTACACATCGGTTAGAACCAAATCAAATATCAGAATACCATTAACTTGCAGAATGGTCACAGCAAGGAAAGAGGTGAATCGGCCTAGAGCTCTCAAGTTGACTCTCGAGAGGTGCAATTCTCCCAGTCCCACTGCCCTAAATTTTCTCCGATAAATCGCTTTGATATGTGCTGATCTGGCCATCCCAAACTTGTTTACTCTCTGCCTACCATGAGCTTTGGGCCCTGGGTGTCTGCATTGCATTTTAGGGGCAGTTTAAACTGAGCTCACTGTTCCTCTCCTACTCTGACTCTGCTGCATCTCCTTCTTTACCTTCTCAAAGAGCAACTATTGTCTGTTTTCAGTCAAGCCGGTGAAATTTTCAGTAACATTCTGATATGCAGAATATTGACTACAAATCTGTAATAAAGTTCTTGTAATTCCCTCTTTGCAGATTCTTGTTAGCATGTCACATTTTCATCACAATTGCATTTGCGTTCTCATTTTACTGCATTTTTCTGTTCAGATAACAATCTAATCTTCATTAGACAGCCCTGATGCAAAGGCCGTGGGTTCCAAAACCTATTGTCTCAATGTTAAAGAAAGGTTTTTCCTCCTTTTTTGATTCTCCTCCTCATCACTTTAAGTCTATCTCTTCTGTTTATAGACACTTCTGTCGACACAAACAGTTACTCACTCTTTCTCCTTTCTGTCCAGACTCCTGATAATTTTGAACAAATCTTGCAAATCTTGTCAGAATTTTCTCTTCCCTCAGGAGAATAACGCACCCTCTCCAACCTATGCTCTGAACTGCAGACTCTGATTCCCAAAACCTTGCTTTCTGAAACATTCCAACCTTCCCAAAGTGCACAGTCCAGAATTGGATAAAACACTCTAGCAGAGATCAGCAAAATGTTTTGTAAAATATCTTCATTGCTTTGCTCCTTTTGTGCATTATTCAATTTAAAGAAAACGCTAATATCAACAAAAGGGGAAATTCTGAAGCAAGTGGATGATCATACAGACTTCACCGAAAATGTATACAAGTCATTGAAGGTGTTTGGTCATTGTGATAAATAGCTCAGAACCAACCTGCACCACTTCACATTGCCCTGGATTAAATTACAGATGTTAAGTCAGTTCATTCCATGTCCTTTGGGTGTCCGTGTCTGTTCTCCTTCCTGTTTAAACAACGCTGATTGAAATGGCGTCTGTATCATTCAAAATTTGGGCACGTATACTTATATTCAAGTCACTAATATATACCAGAAAATGAGTGCTTCTGGAACTGACTCATCGGGAACATCACTGTAAAACTCATGCCATCTGAAAATACACAATGATTGTCACCCAGTCGAATTCATCTTCATGATGTCACTGCCATTTCGTAGAACCCCTACAGTGTAGAAACAGGCCAGTCAGCCTAACAGTCCACACCGATACTCCAAAGATTATTCCACCTAGACTTGTAACGCTGTATCCTCATGGTTAATCCGCTTAACCAATACTTCCTGGACGCTATGGGCAATTTAGCATGGCCAATCCAACTAACCTGTACATCGTTAGACTGTGGAAGGAGACCGGAGCACCCAGAGAAAACCCACACAGACACGGGGAGAATAGGCAAACTCCATGCAGACAGTCGCCTAAGACTGGAATTAAACCCAGGCCCCTGGTGCTCTGAGGCAGCAGTGCTGACCACTGAGCCACAGTGCCACCCCAAGTTCAGTCCATGGGCTTCAATTTTACTTCTAATTCTTTCATTTGACAATTTTTCAAATGCCTTCCAAGCCCAAAGTCACAACGCCACCCACCCCCCAATCCTAACTGTGTCTTCACTGGAAAGCTCAGTTAATTTGATTAAACATGACTTGCTTTTATCCTTCAAATTTCCAACCACCGAGGTTAATCACACTAGCCTGTTTCAGTGGATTTATGTTTACACTTTATCAACAAGCTGAAACATTTACAATATCACAACATTACAACTTTCTGACATCTAATTAAATTTGAATTTGATGAATGCTTGACTGTAAAAAACAATATTGCAGAACAGCAGGGGTAAAGTCATTGGACTGGGATCAGCTGAATACTCTATCCATGTGCCTCGACAGCCTCAAGGACTGAAATAGGTGGACGTTCCCACTGTCCGCCTCATGACCTTTCACACGAAGACTATGCCTGGAGTTCCAGAGTAAACTTGACAACATTTCCAGGCAAGCAACACACCATTGACTCCAAAGATAGACTCTTAAAATAATCCAGATGCGTTTGGGATGGGAGATGTAAGGATAGATGATCTGGAGAAATTTCCAAAACAAAACAAAAAATAAGTTTATGTTCTGATTCTTGATGTTATTGATGAAGGATTTTTTAAAAGAAACCTTGCTTTCGTTCCAGGGAGTCTCAGCTGTTGTTTTGATTGAACAAGTTATTGTCAAATTTTATCCTGCACACTCATGTAAATTATAACTGCATAAGTATCGACCCAGTCTGAACGGGGTACATGCACAGAGTGTTAGAGTAATGATTTCCGTAAAACAGACATTTACATTATGGTGATGTAGGGATAATTTCACTGATTTACATGAAGACGAGAGAGCAATAAATGAGGGATGAATGATAACTGACCTACACACAAAAGTGTACATGTTGATTTGCCTTTAAAATGGTTAATTGTGATCTGATCATCGCATACACAACCAATCAGCTGACTCAATACTTTCTAATCTGAAACGTTTTCAAATTAGCATTTATACCTATCTCTCACCATGTGGATTGTCAATAGTCCCATTCCCGTTCTAATGTACAATAAGGCCACGTTGACAGAAGAGTTTCCTTCCCTTCAAATTTATGACAGAGTAGTGACATTCTGGATGATATTTAAGAGACCAGAACAAAAGAAGTCCAAATTCTCAGTGTTCTTAAATCGTCGCGGGAGATGCATTACTGCAACATGGTGAGAGTCGGAACAAAATCAGTCTGACATTTTTAATCCGACTGATTGAAAGACTCCACTGAGCAGAATCTGAGAAACTCAGAAAAAAAATCTCCAACACCGTCGTGTAGCCCCGCCTCCCGCCTGTGGGGCAACATTACAGGCAGGAAGGTCTCCGGGTTCTTGCAGCTCACAGCTCATTCTACCCAGTAATTCCCTCCTTACAGTTGAGATTCAATTTGTTTCTTCTCTCCTTCTCCTTCTTTCGCCCAGCGCTACAGAGCTCCTTGCTGATCTTTCAGTTCCCAGTCCTGATACAGGGTTTGTTCCCAGAATGTTAACCTGGCTTCTCTCTCCCTCTGTGACTGAGACCGACCCCCATCAGTTTACAGCTGGCAGGAGGCAGGGGCACCGGGTGAAATTATGGGATGGATCTGTCAGTGCCCTTTAATCCCGCAGATTGTCAGCGGGGCGGAGTTTTTCCCATCAATATTCCGTCCAGGACTGAAGATGGGAAAGATCCTTTCAGTGAAAATGTGGGTGAAAGTGTAAAGATGGGACATGGTGTCCGCATTGTAAAATGACACCTCTCCACCTTCATAGTCCAGGAAAACTCCGATCTTCCGGGGATTCACACTCAGGGGGAGGTGTGTCCGTGAGGGTGAGGTGGCGGCAAAATAATCATTTCTGGGCAATAGCCTCACAATCCAGAAACCAGTCTCCGTGTACAGGAAGATTTTCCCCTTCCTCTCCACTGACTCTCGGGCCACTCCCAGAATCCATTCAGTCTTCTCCTCCACCTCCACCTCCCAGTAATGTCTCCCTGATGTGAATCCCTCTGATCCCAAGACACATTGCCAGGGATCAAATCTCTTCGGGAAGTCAGGAAGCATCTGCCGTTTGTCTCCGAGTCTCACACTGGTCCGGTCTTCAGACGGGATGAGCCGGGGATGCGCTGAGTTCGGATCCAGAGTCAGAGATGCTGGAGCTGGGGGAGAGATCATATAACACCGTCAGTGAGAAAGGCCAGATAGAGTGAGGACAGCAGGTAATGAAGAGTAAAGCAATCGAGATATGTGGGTGTGGAGGGGAGAAAGGGAGAGTCCGAAAACGGATGTTTGAACGAGGGGAGGGCCAGGGAAAGGGGACTAAGTGAGGGAGAGTGAAGTGAGTGATAAGAATGAGAAGGACGGGTGGGTAAGTCAGGTGGCTGTGAAAGTAGAAGCGAGGGAGGGGAGGTGAGAGGGCTCGTTTGGAGGAAAGTGAATGAGGAAATGAAATGGATGGAAAGAGCAGATGGAGGACAGAGGGAGGGGGGTTAGAGAGAGCGAGGGAGAGCGAGGAGATGTGGTATAGAATGAAGGGACAAGGAGAAGGGATAGAGAGTGGAGAGTGAGGAGGGGTCGTAGAGAGGAGGGGAGAACAAAGGGGCGGCATGAGAGAGAGAGATATGGGGAATGAGGGGGAGCTCAGACTGGAGAGTGAGCAATGGGAGGGTTGAGTGCTCAGGTGAGAGTGAGAAGCGGGGAGAAGATGGCAGATTGTAAGTGCAGCATCATCTGGAGAGCCAAGTGGCGTGGGGAGAAGAAGGGGATATTGAGGGGATGCGAAGTGTAATGGAAGTGGCAAGGGGGAGTGTGCTGAGGGTAAACTGAAGCAGAATGTGGGGGGACATCCAGGGGCAGTGAGTGCAGCAGAAGCGGAGGGAGAAGAAGCACTGGTGGGGAAGGGAGACCGAGATTGAGGAAGGAGGAAGGGAGTGTGGGACAGCATAGGGAGAGCACGAGAGAGTGAGGGAACATTGATGGAGTGGAGTGATTAGAGAGTGCAAGCAACCAGCGTGTAAGTGGGAGGTTGAGTGACAATGAGAATGGATTAGGGAGTGAATTGGAACTGGAGACTAAAGTGGACTGGAGGCTCAGGTGGGGTAGATTGAAAAGTGAAGGTAGCCCAATGAAAGAACGGTGAGGGCGTACTGTAGTGAACAACTAATAGGAATGGATAAATCTGGGAAATGTGAAGTGGCTGGAGTGGGCTGGAGATGGGTGTCATGGTGGCTCAGTGGTTAGCACTGCTGCCTCACAGCGCCAGGGACCCGGGTTTGATTCCAGCCTCAGACGACTGTCTGTGTGGAGTTTGCATATTCTCCCCGTGTCTGCGTGGGTTTCCTCCCACAGTCCAAAGATGTGCAGGATAGGTGGATTGGCTATGCTAAATTGCCCATAGTTCCCAGGGATGTTTAGGTTGGGTGGGTTAGGCATGGGAAATACAGGTGTAGGCGAATTGGTCTGGGTGGAATGGCCTTCAGAGGGGCGGTGAGGACTTGTTGGGCCGAATGGTTTGTTTCCATACTGTAGGGATTCTATGAAATGGGAAATTGAGGCATTAGGGACATTAGGCGACAGGTACAAGCCAAGATGAGAAGGAGGTCATGAGGAAGAATGACTGGGATGGGAAGATGAGCTCAAGGGGACAGTGAATGACAGGGAGGACTGAGCCAAGAGGAAGTGCAGAGAGAGCAAGATGGGACTGAGGAAGCAGTAATGGGGTGTGGATGGGGCGAACAGAAGGGGACAGAGTGAGTGTTCAAAGGTAAGGAGTAGAGAGTGAGCATAAATGAAAGACCAAGAGCAAGAGCAGGAGAGAGTGAGGTAGGATAGCAGGAGGAAGTGAGGACTGTACAGTGAGGCACATGGGGGAATTTTTGGGAGGGATACTCAGGGGATGTTGGGAGACAGAAGTGGAGAGGATGAGAGGGATAGAGTTTGCAGGGTGAGAGAATGGTGGGATCGAGCATAACATGAGTGAGGTGAGGGAAAAGGAGTCTTCACAAGGAAACATTTTATAAACACTAAGCATTACTTAAACAGAGAAAGGTTTTAAAGTGGATACTTAGCTCGGGTTGTGGACACTTTGGTTGGTTGGCTCGCCGAGCTGGTTCCATGTTCCGTGGACGTTTCATTACCCTGCTGGGTAACATCATCAGTGCAGCCTCCGAATGAAGTGCTGTTGTATTTTTCTGCCTGTTATTTAAACTCTGGATTCTGCTGAGTTGGATTACCTCACTTCCAGTTTTCCTTCACAATGTATATGGGGTCCAGCTCCGTGTGTTTATTAATGGCTTTCATAGTAGGGAATCAGCCTTTTAGGAATTCCCGTGCTTGTCTCTGCCTGGCCTGTCCCAGGATCCTGGTGTTGTCCCAGTCGAATCGGTGGTTTACCTTATCCATGTGGATGGAGATGAGCGAGAATTGGTCGTGTCTTTTTGTTGCCAGTTGATGTTGGTGAATCCTTGTGGTTAACTTCCGTCTTGATTGTCCAATGTAATGTTTGTCTCTGCAGGGAATCTTGTATATGACATTGTCCTGTCCGTAGTGGGTCTTTGGTTTGGGTGAAAGCCATCAATAGACACATAGAGCTAGACCCCATTTACACTCTATTGCCAAGGAAAACCGGAAGTGAGGTAATCCAACTCAAAGGACACCAGAGTTTAAATAACAGGCGGGAAAACACAACAGTGCTTCATGGGAGGCTGCACTGAACCAGCTCGGCGAGCCAACCAGCCACAACATTAAACAGAGAAAAACTGCAAAAATGTGAGGTGCAGAGTGATCTAGTGCATGAGTTAGAAAATGTTAGTATGGAGGAACAATGAGTAATTAAGAATGTTAATGAGATGCTATCCTTTATCACGAGATAAATTGAATATAAAAGTAAGAACATTATCCTTTAGTTGCAGAGAGAATCGGTGAGTCCACTTCTTGAATCATAAGCTAAAAGGAAAGTGACGTTGCTATAGACTTAGAAGCTGCCCTCTGTTCCGAGAGAGAGAGGGGGGTTGTGGGGGGGGGGGGGGGGGGGGGGAGAGAGAGAAGGCTGGTGGTAAATTTAATGAATTAGTTGAAGGGCGAGATTGAGAAGGCAGGACCTTCACTCCGTAGGAATTAAACCCGCACTGTTGTTGTCACTTTGTATCACAAACAAACACAAACAACCAAATGAACTAACCAGTCTATACAGCCGTATACTAGTACAGCACCAAATCTTGTTGTTTAACTTGCTCTCTGGCCCTGGAACCACCCTCCTCCTCGTGCCACTCCTGCTCCCATTCTAACTACACCACAAAGTCCACTGTTAAGGAGCTGCTAGGGATGACACATAAGCTGAACCATTGCTTTGCAAAGGCACACTGTAGAAGAAGGTGCTCGATGGTCTCTTCTTTACTGCAGTCACATTGTGGGCAGAGATTGTAAGGTGAAATTCTGTGTGACCAGGAGCGATTCCACTGGGCAGGGTCCTGTTCATCAGCAGTAAATTTTTGTCTTAGTGCTGGTTTGAAATTTCTGGAGATGAGACATTCTGCCAAATGCCTTTGACAGCCTCTCAGGGAACGATCTGACAGGCTCAGCCATCTACTTTTCCTTCAAAGCCTTGAGCAAGCAATGTAACAACCACTATCCAATGGAATGTGGTCACAGGAATATTCCTCTATACTCCTCTCTTGAGGGATTGATGCTACAACTGAGTAGAGAATTCCATATCATTATGATTAGACCTATCCCTGCAACACAAGGGCAGGTAGAATCTCAGCACATAGTCCTGACCTTTGGAACGTGCCTGTCTGCAACATTTGATCGAGGATGTTTCTTTGCACTGGAAGAGCAACAGGTTTGGGGCATACCAGAGACACGCTAGTGTTTGTGTACTGATGTAACCAAACACAAAGTGGTCACCAGAGACTCCTCAGTGTCTCCACGTCTCACATCTGTCATAATCAATAATCTTGCTAATGGGTATGATTGTCCCCCACGGAAATTCTGCGTCACTTCTCATGGGTTTTGTGAATCCCTGCGTGACTGATGAGCCTGATCCGAGAGCTGGATCTCCTACCATTTATCTGGCAGGTGTTTCTGGGAGCTGGAATTGCTTCTTGGCTTTGAGATCACAGTCTTATCTTTCTCCGGTTCCTTTTCCAAAATTCTTTTTGCTGTTGTCTCAACGAATTATATTCCTTCTCACAGGAAGTTCCACCACATCAATTTCTTCTGACTGGGGATCTACTACACATTATCATCCATGTTGCATTTATTGAGGGATGCCTTGAGGGCGTCTTTGAAATGCTTCCTTTGTCCTCCTTTGATTTAGTTATCTTCCTTGAGTTGAGTGAAGAAGATTTACTTTGGCATTGAGAAAGTAGGCATCCTCAGCACGTAGGAGTTGGTTTCATAGATTCGATGCTGTTGCTATTGACTGCTACAATGACACTGATGTTAGTTCGCCTGTTCTTCCAGCTGATGTGGAGAATTTGTCTTAAACAGCATTGAAGGTACTTCTCCAGGCCACTGAGATGGTGTCCATACCTAGTCCAATTCCAGACCATGTGCAAGAGATTAAAAGATAACTGCCTCATACAAAAGGATTTTAATGGCAGAACGGATGTCATGGTCATTGAAGGATCACAACCTTAAGCACCAGAAGGTGACGACAATTGTACAATGTATTCCTGTCGAAAGGGTTCACTTTTGATGTCCAAACAAAGCAAACAATTTTTTGGATGATTGCCACTGTAGAGGAGTGAGGTCTGAACCAGACCTGCTCCAGGTACAGCAACAGGGAACGAACCTCACACACGATGATCAGCTCCTGACCTACAACAGAGTTGCAGCCTCACTCTCTCATTCACAGTTCATATTTGAACATGGCTACACTTTCCTTCATTATTTGGTTGCACGCCCTGGCCTCCCAAACACCTTCAGGTGGTCTAGGCTCACAGTGACAAGACAAACAATGAGTCAACTTGGTCGCATTCCCAAAAAATGTTTGCCTTGATTTACTTTGGCAAAATGGGGTAGAGAGTGCAGACCTGCCAGATGTCAGAGTTGTTTGGAAAGGTTTCAGATTCCCACCAAGCAATTAAAACTGTGACGCTGATGTTAGTGTAGGACATTTAGATCTAATTTCAATGCCCTCTCCAAATCCCATTTCGGTGAGCATATACATTATGTTGGTGTGCAATATTCTGTCAAAGACTTTCTACTGGTCTATGCTAATGATAATGCAGGGTCTCCACCTCAGACATATGGGTGATTGTATCCCAGAGCCGTGGAAGTCTATCAGAGATCTTCCTGCTGGATGCAGCATAGGAACTGAAGCAAATCTGCATTAGTAGAGAAGTGCTTTTTAAGAAGCTGATGGGATTGAAGGCTGATAAATCCCCAGGCTCCAATAATCTACATTCCAGAGTAATTAAGGAAGTAGCTGTCAAAATAATAGGTGTATCGCTGGTCTCCTTTCAAGGTTCTTTAGACACTGAAACATTTTCTATGGGTTGAAAGGGAGCTGTTGTAACTCCACTATTTAAAAAGGAAGGCAGAGAGAAGACATGAAATTGTAGATGATTAAGTCTGACATAGGAATGGGGAAGATGTTAAAGTACATTGTCAAGAATTTTATACAATTTGTTTCTACAAATAAATAAAATGAAAATGAATGGCTAAGGTAAACATTGACCCTTCAGGGGATGAGAAGGGGGATTTAATAATGGGAAAAGAGGAAATATTCGAGGTATTTTGTGTTGGTCTTCACAGTGGAGGACACAAATAAAATGCCAGTAATTGATGACAAGGAGACTAAGGTAAGTGAGGACCTAGAAACAATCATTATCACAGAAAAGGTAGTGTTGGGCAAGCTAATGGAGCTGAATGTAGGCAGGTCTCCTGGCCCTGACGGAGTGCATCCCAAAGTGCTAAAAAAGATGGTGAGAGAAATAGTAAATGTGTTCATGGTAAGTTTCCAAACTTCGCTGAACTCTGGGGCAGTTCCAGCAGATTGGAAAACAGCAAATAGACGCCACTGTTTAAAAAAGGAGGTAGACAAAATATGAGGAATTACACGCTGGTTAGCTTAACTTCGTGGGGAAAATGCTTGAATCTATCATCAAGGAAGAAATAGCAAGACACCTGGAGAGAAATTGTCCCATGGGGCAGACACAGCATGGGTTCAAGAAGGGCAGGTTATGTTTAACTAATTTACTGGAATTCTATGAAGACATTATGAGCGAGGTGGACAATGGTGACTCAGTAGATGTGGTGTATCTAGATTTCCAAAAGGTATTCGGCAAGGTGCCATGTAAAAGGCTGCTGCATAAGATAAAGGTGCATGACGTTACCAGCAATGTATTAGCATGGATAGAGGATTGGTTAACTAACAGGAAGCAAAGAGTGGGGATAAATGAGTGCTATTGTGGTTGACAATCAGTACGAGAGGTGTGCCTCAGGGATTCATGTTTGGACTGTCATTGTTTGCAATTTACATAGATGATTTGGAGTTAGGGACCAAGTGCAGTTTGTCAAAGTTTTTGGATGACACTATGATGAGTGGTAGAGCAAAGTGTGCAGAAATCTCTGAAACTTTGCAGAGGGATATAAATAGTTTGAGTGGGCAAAGGTCTGGCAGATGGAGTACAATGTTGATAAATGTGAAGTCATCTATTTTGGTAGGAATAACAATAAAAAGGACTATTATTTGAATGGTTAAAAAAATTGCAGCATGCTTCTGTGCAGAGGGACCTGGATGTCCTTCTGCATGAGTTGCAGAAGGTTGCGGGTACAACAGGTAATTAAGAAGGCAAATGGAATTTTGTTCTTCATTGCTAGAGGGATTGAGTTTAAAAGCAGGGAGGTTATGTTGCAGCTGTATTGAGTGCTGTTGAGGCAACACCTCGAGTACTGCGTGCAGTTTGGTCTCCTTACTTGAGAAAGGATGTACTGGCAGTGGACAGCGTATAGAGGAGATTCACTAGGTTGATTTCAGAGTTGAGAGGTTTGACTTATAAGGAGAGACTGAGTAAACTGGATTTATATTCATTGGAATCTAGAAGAATGAAGAGGGCTCTTATAGAAACATATAAAACAATGAAGGGAATAGATAAGATAGGAGTACGGAGGTTGTTTCCTCTGGTGGGTGAAACTAGAACAAGAGGGAATAGCCTCAAAATTAAGGGCAGCAGATTTAGTACTGAATTGAGGACGAACTTCTTCACCCAAAGGGTTGTGAATCTGTGGAATTCCCTGCCCAGTGAAGTAGTTGAGGCTTCCTCATTGAATATTTTAAAAACTAAGTTAGTTAGTTATTTTGAACAGTAAAGGAATTAAGGGTTATGGTGAGAGGATAGGCAAGTGGCGCTGAGGCCATGAAAAGATCAGCTATGATCTTATCGAATGGCAGAGCAGGCTTGAAGGTCGAGATGGCCTACTACTTCTCTTGGTTTTTATGCTCTTATTTTCTTATACCAGAACACTGAGATAGCAGTTAAAAAATCTGACATAGTCAGCAAGGATTTAAAAAAAAAAGCAAATCATGCTTGGTAATCTACTGAAATGTTTTGAGGATGTAACGAGTAAAGTTGATCCGAGGGAGTAAGTGGATATGGTTTATTTGGACATTCAGAAGATTTTTGACAAACTCCCACATAAGAGATAATGTGTTACTGTAAAATGCCTGGGACTGGGGTTAGTATATTGAGATGGATAGAATTTTTTTTTTGCAAACAGGAAACTAAGAGTAGGAAAAATGGGTCTTTTTGTTTTCTGAATGCCAGGCAGTGATTAGTGGAGTCCCACAGTTATTAACTTTGGGAACCCAGTTATTCACAGTATATGTGCATGATTTATATGAGGGAACTATATGTAATATCTGCAAATTTTCAGATGACATAAAGCTGGTTGGACAGGTGAGCTGTGACGAGGAAGCAAAGATGTTGCTGTGTGATTTGGACAGGCTGAGTGAGTGGGAAAATACATGGCAGATGGAGTATAATGTGGATAAATGTGTGGTTATCCACTTTAGTCGCAAATATAAGAAGGCAGATTATTATTTGAATGGCTGTAAAAATAGAGATGGGACTGTTCAGTGAGACAGTAAGATTTGAGTACAGGATAAAGGATGCCTTGCTACAGTTAGGCAGGATGTTGATGATGCTACACCTGGAGCATTGCTGCAGTTTTTATCTCCTTATCGGAGAAAGGATGTCAATGATATAGAGGGAGTGCAGTGCAGGTTTACCAAATTGATTGCTGGGATGACAGGACTGACATTCTGGAGAGATTTAATCCGTTAGGATTTTATTCAAAGAAGTTTAGTAGAATGATCAAAATAATTTTGAGCCATCAGTGGGTTTATTTTTTGATCAGTCAGATCACTCCAAATATCAGTTTCACTGTTTTCAATCTGTGCTATCGCCATTTATAATGTAAGTTTAAAATTGTCTCTAAAACTTGTTGTCGAATCAATGATCGTGTTCGACCTATAAGTGTTTATCTGTCTCCTGTTTACATCCCTGAACACTTCAGTTCGATCATCACACAGCATCCGTTATCTTGTGCAGACTCAGTTTCAGCAGCCCATCCTCTCAACGAAACCGTCTCATTTCCCCCAAGCAGATTATCTGCCTGCTCACACTGGCTCCCTGGCATTGGAGTCCCTTTATTCCCTTCACAAAAGTATTTATCACGAGGAAAATTAATACGCATGTTTACCTGGGTGAATGGTGTGTATCATTTCTCTCCAGAGTATGTACTCTAAAGGGCCAGTATACTTTCTGGTAGGCAGAGAGGCATCAGCAGCTGAGAGCATGAGCTCATACTCACTAATCCTGTAAATATTAAACAATTAAAAATACAACTCTTTTTGTTAGAATATTTATAAAATGATGGAAAAGATTTCAATGTTATTCAGCTATGAATAAATGTGGTAGAAAGTGAAATGTTAATTTTATTGTTACATCTGAACCAAACAAGAAGTGAAACTGCAAAATCAATTTGTTGGAAACATCCAGATCAAGAAATACGGTCTAAACCTGATAACAGATTAGCTATTAAATCACCACACACCACAGGGAATGATAAACATTTCCCCTGTACATTTGTTGCATTATAAACAGAGTTTGTGGAACAAAGACAAAGACTGAAAACATCTAAAAACTTCATGTCGAAATGTGTAATACGTGGGTCCCACAATCCTCCGACAATCCCGCTCCTCCGTTTCCGGCCTCTCGAAGAGCTCTGATTTTATTGTCTCCACCATGGAAAGTTGGACCTTCAGCTGCCTAGACACTCACATCTGGAATTTCCTCCCTGAACTTTTCCATCTCTCTATTTCTCTTTACTCGTTTAAGATGCCCAGAAACCTGCATCAATCGTTGTTGTTAATAGTTCGGTGTCCCTTTCATTTTACTTTCTAAATCTCCAGTGAAACACCTCGAGACATTGTGTTATGTAAAATGTCCTCTTGAAACAGAGATAATTGGTGTGATGAAAAGGTTACAGACCAAGGTTGTATTTTAAAAATACATCCCCTTCTACCTTTAAATTCTGACTGCCTTGGGTTGGTCGGGAGCTATGAAGGGACAGGGGTGGTCATTCCCTGGAAACATGGGCCCTGTGTCTCTCTGAGGGTAGGGGGAAGGGCACAGTCACACAAAAAGCCCGAATCAGGTCAGCGACCACTTACAGCCGGAGAACCAATTTGTATTATTCACAGGCATCTTGACATTGATTACAACATGGTAGAACACTTTATAAATTCCAATCCTGTTTCAAACCTGCAAAAGCTTCTTGTTATATAAAAAGAAACACTGATGTGTGAACGAGAAACTGAGTTACCAACGCCCGATAAACGACCCTTCAATCCGGCGACAATAACTAAGAAAATAAATCCATAATAACCCGTCACTGAGTTATTGAGCAAACTGCGCAGAGTTTCAGTAAAGAGCATGTCCTACCTTCTCTTCCGACAAGCTGCCTCCTGAAAGAAATGAATCACAAATAGTGAGGATTACTAACAGATTTCAGGAGGAGACAGACAAGCTGCTGAAATGAGCAGACACAACACGGACGTGTAAAGTGATACATTTTAGAAAGAAGGTTGAGGAGAGGGTGAAGTAACCTGGAACTGACCATCAACCGAGGATTCCCCAGCTCCGTTGTCGACAGGGCCCTCAACCAGGTCCGACCCATCTCCCACACTTCCGACCTCAACCCTTCTCTTCCCTCTCGCAACAGCGATAAGGTTCCCCTTATCCTCACCTACCATCCCACCAGCATCCACATCTAGAAGATCATCAGACGCCATTTCCGCCACCTCCAGCAAGATGCCACCACCACAGACATATTCCCATCTCCTCCCTTGTACGCCTTCCGCAGGGATCGTTCCCTCCGGGACACCCTGGTCCACACTTCCTTCACTCCCAACACCTCCTCACAGCCCTACGGCACCTTCCCCTGTAACCGGCGAAGGTGCAACACCTGCCCATTTACCTCCTCCATCCCAAGTATCCAAGGGCCCAAACATACGTTCCAGGTGAAGCAACACTTCACCTGCACTTTCCAGAATCTAGTCTCCTGCATTCGCTGCTCACAATGTGGTCTCCTCGACATAGGGGAAACGAAACGTAGACTTGGCGACCACTTCGCAGAACATCTACGTTCTGCTTGCAAAAGACCCTGAACTACCTGTTGCCTGCCACTTCAACGTACCACCCTGCTCCCTGACCAACATCTCTGTTTCTGGCTTGCTGCAGTGTTCCAGCCAAGCCCAACGCAAGCTGAAGGAACAACACCTCATTTTCCGCTTGGGGACCCTACAGCCCTCCGGACTCAATGTTGAGTTCAATAATTTTAGGGCCTAAACTCTCCCATGTCCCAGGCCCCCACCCCACACACCAGGCCTTGTTGCCACATAGCCTGCCATTATACACCCCCTGTTAGTCACTAACAGTCCCCATTAACAACTATTCACCCTCCCAGCCTGATCGTTAGCAACTCCTTTGTCTGTCCAAATGTCTTTCTCTCTCTTTGGGCTCTGTCCGATCATTTACTCCCTACCCCACCCACTTCCCTATTTTCTGCATATAAACTGACATTTTCCCAGCCACCGTCAGTTCTGAGGAAGGGCCAACGGACCCGAAACGCTAACTCTGTTTTCTCCTTCACAGATGCTGCCAGACCTGCTGAGCTTTTCCAGCAACTTTTTTTTGTTCCTGACCATCAGTCCCGCTCACAGGCACAGTGCCTCTCACACTGTTGCTCTACCAGACACACGTACCCGGTCTCTATCTGGAAGTGTCACGGAACTACAATGGGAGTTCCAGGATATAATTCAATTTTGGGAACACGGAATTGACAAGCAATTGTCAACATCACAACACATTCCCGGCAAGTTGCTGGTATTTTCGAAATTCTGCAGGCAGTGTCTCTGCGATTAATTCAGAGGCAATACCGGAAACGACCCGCCAAAAAAGCAGTTTAATTTTATTCCTCTGTTTTAGAAACTGCTTTATTAGCATAAGAATTAGAAGTATTCTTTTTGTGTTCGGCTGAAATTTCTATGATCTAACCCGTAATATATTCCCTCACCTTCAGAAATATCAGCTCGTCTTTTTGTTGCATCTGTTTCTGCAACTCTGAGAGTTTCTCCTCAATAGAATTTAACTTCTCCTGAATCTCTCGAAGGGTTTTCTCCATTCGCTCTAGAATGCTCTCCTCTTCTTCCCTGAGATCTCTGAGTAAGCTCTGCTCTTTCTCAGTGAGCATCGCATTTTAGTGAACTCGGATGTGATGGGGGTCTGCAGACTGCTCGCCTGTTCCTGGCAAATGAAATGTAGAGCATCATTAATGTCCCGCGATAAAGGGATCAAAACTAACCGAAATCCCAGAAAATCAGCATGGGAGATTTCACCTTAACTTCGGAAAACTTCTGTTTCTCTTTCTGTTCGGTTTCTTGAAACACCAATTTCTCCTCTTTGAGAGAATCTAAGGAAGATTGCAGCTGATTCTGGGATTGGAAGAGAAATTATATAATTAAAATTGTAGCCGGTGAAATGATTCCAAAACTCAGAGTTTATAAAATTATCATCTTTTACCTTGTAGATTTCAACAGCTTCTTTAATCGGGATGAAGCGGTGATCTCTGTGTTCCCGCGAATCTCTACAAATCAAACAGATCAATTCCTTGTCAGTTTCACAAAACAGCTTCAGATCTTCCTGATGTATCTCACAGTGACGTTTACTTTCCTTCTCTTTCGGATTCAGCTTTAATTTTCGAGCTTTCTCGACCAGATTCGCTAAGGCCCAATTTACTCGGAGGTTTCTTTCCGTAAACAGGGTTAGAACGCAAAGTGGGAGACAGAGTTGAACTCTGGCTGTTAGGTTGAAAGTCCATGGTATGTTAAGATTGCGGAGGGACGGGGAGAGATAAGACGTAGAAATGTGCGGTGAGGGAGCTTCCTTTGAACTTTGCTGCAGACTGAACTCACTGCCGATTACAAACTTTCAGGTGAAACGCTGTTTTAAATCGAGATCCATAACCTAAATTGTGTGAATGATTGCAGTTGTTCAACCGCCAATGCAAAGAATTATAAACGTCCATTGGATGTTGAGATGATGGATACAGAGGCAGCCTTTCAGGGGATTTGATCTGCGATATTCTTGCATTCATATCGCGTTTTTCACAATAACAGGATTTACCAAAGCACTTTAAAGACCATTCAGCCTTTCTGAAATGTACTCACTGTTGTGAGTCCTTATCCTCAACCCCAGTAACGAAACCAGCGACCAGAACAACTGGTTTATCCCCTCTCAGTTCCGTACGGCAGGGTCCGTCTGGATTATTGTTCAGTTCTCGAGGCCCTGACCTGCTCAGAGGGAAGAGCGCTCCGACTGATCCACAACTGACAAACCTCCCACTGGATCCGAGGCAGTTTCCCACCTGTTTCCAGAATGCCCTTTCCAGAGGTAGTCTGGAGGGATGAGGCAATGCATGTGTTGTGTTCCATGGACCCTTCCCAATGACACTAGCTCAGAAGGAAAGAAAATCAACTGATCGTAAAAGGTCTTGGAATAGCATTTTTATTCCGATATTAAGAGGAATTTCATTCCAGAGCGTGATGAAAATGTGGAATCCGCTGTCAAAGGGAACGGTTCTCTTGGAGAATACACTGGATTTAAGCAGCAACCATGTGGAGGACGTCGGATTGAGGACAAGTGATTGTTCTGGCTGGGAAATTGGCTGAGCGACAGAAGATATTGTTCGTATTAACCTGTTTTGTTCTCAGTTTCTGATCTCCTGTGGCCTCTGGCTCTACTGTGTTCTTGACACAATGCCCAAGCTTCGGTACATTAACTTTGCTTTCTTCTCACAGATGCTGCCGGGCTTGCTGAGTTTCTCCAGCAATTTCTGTTTTTGTTTCTCATTCCTTTAGATGTGAGGTAATTCTTTATTCATTCAGACGATGAGGGCATCGCTGGCTAGGCCAGCATTTATTACCCATCTCTAATTGCCCAGAGGGCAGTTAAGAGTCAACCCTATTGCTGTGGATCTGGAGTCACATGTAGGCCGGACCAGGTAAGGATGGCAGTTTCCTTCCCTAAAGGACATTAGTGAACCAGATGGGTTTTTCTTCTGACCATCGGCAATGAATTCATGGTCATAATTAATCCAGAGATTTATTGAATTCAAATTCCACCATCTGACCTGAACCCAGATCCCCAGAATGTGTAGGACAGACCGGGTAAGTACTGCAGATTATCTTTCAAACTGAAAAAGATTCGATTATTGAAGCAGCGTTTTGTTCGAGATGTGTTTAATTCATTGCTACCAGGCTAGGATGTGAACGCAGCTTTTCAAATGGTACCCCCTGATTATTGTCTAAAGATAACTATTTACTGTTAAGGTCCATAGTACCACATTCCGCGTACATCAGAAACATCCTCCATTCATCGTCCATTTGAAGCCATATTAAATGATCACATTTCATTCTCCTAAATTCCGAGGAACAGAGGTTTGGTCTACTCAATCACCGCTTCGAGAACAATCCCCACCAGAGATTAATCTAGTGAATCTTTGTTACACTCACTCTGAGGCAGGGCTGCCCTTCCTCAGGTAAGGAGATCAAAGTGGGTCACAGTGCCACAGGCGTTGTCTCATTGTACAATTGCAGTCAAAATTGTTTGCCCTCATTTTACAATTTTTTTACAAAACAAATAAACGCAGATGTCACCAGTGAGCTCC
This sequence comes from Rhincodon typus, assembly GCF_021869965.1. Taxonomy (NCBI): domain Eukaryota; kingdom Metazoa; phylum Chordata; class Chondrichthyes; order Orectolobiformes; family Rhincodontidae; genus Rhincodon; species Rhincodon typus. Next base: position 20,595,803 of record NC_063366.1, on the reverse strand, counting down.
TTACAAAAGGTTTAGTGTCTTAATTTACATTAGCTGGATATCACGGCATTCGTGATCAATTTCCAAACGTTATCTGCCCTTCTAATTCCCTGACAAGATTAAATCAATATTGGTTTATGTCGGATAATTCAGAGTAAGCCGAACACTCCAGCATTTACCACACTTTGCACATTAACTGAGAATTAAAATATTTCCCAGAAAGATGTTGATATTGATTTCGCTGTTTCTAGTTAACGTTTCTCAGTGATAGTCATCAAAACATAAACTCAAATAATGAGAATGAAAGAAGTCGATTTTGGAATATGTGACTGTGATCTGATAAACAAGAATCACAACCTGGTCCACACGAAAGGAAATCATTCGGCACATCGAACTGTTTTGAAAGAGACTTTTTACTGCAACGCGGAGATGTTGTCAGCAGGTGGCAGCGGTATACAGTCTAACCACGAAAGACTTGAGATCATAAATCGCCCAAATGACCCCAGAAATAAACACCACTCGAAATAAATTACTCACAGGTACGGGAGACTCCGTGATGCAGGAAACATAGCAGCACTTTTAGAGGCAGCTGGATAATGAGATGAATGACGTTTAATCTCTGAAAAACGGTCACTGGACCTGGGCGAGGCCTGTTCGGGAATACTTGTGCCCAGTTATGGTTGTCCAGTTATAGGAAGGATATTATTAAGCTGAGATGGGTCAGAAGAGATTTACCAGGATGTTGCCGGGTATGGAAGGTTTGAGTTATAACGAAAAGTTGGATAGGCTGGGAGGGACTTCTTTCACTGAAGTGTAGTAGGTTGAGAGGCGACCTGACAGAAGATTATAAAATAATGAGAGGTGTAGATAGTTGATGGTTGTTGTCTTTTCCATAAAATGGGGAATTTCAAGACCAGGGGAGAGGTTTAAAAAAAGACATGAGGCATTTTATTTTTTTACACAGAGGATAGTTTGTGTGTGGAGTGAACTTCCAAGGCAAGTGGTGGATGCGGGTACAATTACAACGTTTAAAAACATTTGGATGGGTACATGAATAGGAAAGGTTTGGAGGGACATGGGCCAGGGCCTGGCAGGTGGAGCTAGCTTAGTTTGGGATTATGTTCGGCAAAGATAGGTTGGGCCGAAGGGTCTGTTTCCGTGCTGTATGACTCTATGAAACGTTAACTCTGCTTTTTTTTTCTGCAGATGCTGCCAGACCTGCTGAGTTTCCCCAGCAATTTACGCGTTTTTTTTTCTGATTTCCAGCATCCGCAGTTCTTTGGGGTTTTTTTGACGGTGAATCTCTGTTGAGTTGTGAGGATTGAGTTAGGATGTTGCACAGACACCGGGAGAACTCCCCTCCTCCTCTTTACCGGGGTGTGAAACACTGGCTGGAGGGAGATACGGCCTTGGATTAATACCTCATTGGATGGAACGAGCGGGCTGAGAGGAGAGAGGGACAGGAGAGGGCTATTCAGCCCCTTGAATCTCTTCTTCCTTTTTATTGGAGAGTGGGTGATCTTTATCTGTGCTCCATTTCTTCGCCTCAGATCCGTGTCAACATTACAGGCAGATATGTCCCTGGGTTCCTGCAGCTCACAGCTCATTCTACCCAGTAAGTCGCTCTCTCTACAATTGAGCTTCTATTTGTTCCTTCCCTCCGCTCGCCCCCCACATACCACCCCCCAACCCCCCGCCTCTTTCTTTCTTCCAGCCCTACAGAGCTCCTTGCAGATCTTCAGTTCCCAGTTCCAATACAGGGTTTATTCCTGGAAATGTTAACCTGGCCTCTCTTTCCACTGTGACTGAGACTGACCCCCCAACAGTTTACAGCTGGCAGGAAACAGGGGGACAGGGTGAAATTACGGGATGGATCTGCCAGTGCTCTTTAATCCCGCAGATTGTCAGTAAAGCGGAATTTTTCTCATGGGCGTTCCATCTGGGATTGAAGATGGGATAGATCCTCTCAGTGAAAGTGTGGGTGAAAGTGACGAGATGAGACATGTTGTCCGCATTGTAAAATGATACCTGTCCATCCTCATAGTCCAGGAAAACCCCGATCTTCCGGGGGTTCACACTAGGGGAGAGAAGGTCTCTGATGGGGATGTGGTGGCAAAATAGTTAATTCTAGCACTCAACACCACAATCCAGAATCGGGTCTCCGGGCACATTCTGATTCCCCCTTTCCTCTCCACAGACTCGCAGACTACTCCCAGAATCCATCGACTCTTCTGCCTCACCTCCACCTCCCATTTTGTCTCCCTGCAGTGAGTCCCTCCTATCCCAGAACACATTCCCTGGAATCAAATCTCTCCAGGGAGTCAAGGAGCGGCTGATCTGTGTCTATGAGTTTCACACTGGTCCAGTCCTCAGACAGGATGAGCCGGGGATGCACTGTGTTTGGATCCAAAGTCAGAGAGGCTGGAGCTGGGGGAGAGATCGAATAACACTGTCATCGAAAGAGAGGGAGAGAGAGGCCAGGGAGACTGAGGGGAGTTGGTGGTGAGGGATTGATCAACGGAGGGGGGAATGTGTGTTAATGGGAGATAAGGTGAGTCCATAAAATAGAAGCTTGAGGGATGGAGGGTCAGGGAATCAAGAGTGAGTGATAGAGAATGTAGTGAGTGATGAGAGGGGACGAATGTGGAGGAGGAATGGGTAGGGTGGCGGACTGAGGAGGGAGCAATGAGGGAGTGGAGGTGAGAGGGCTCACTTGGAGGGGGTGGGGTAATGAAGTGTACGGGAAGACAGATGGAGGAGAGTGAGGGGGAGGAGGAAGGGGAGTGAGGAGATGTCAGATAGAGGGGACGGGTGGGGAGAAGGGAGAGAGCGTGGAGAATGAGGAGGGTTAGGGGAGAGAGGAGGGGGAAGCAAAGGGGCAGTATGACAGAGAGAGTCGTGTGGAAAATACGGGGATCTCAGAGGTGGGGTGAGCAATGAGAGGGTTGCATGCTCGGGTGAGAGCGATTGGAGGAGGTAATAAAAAGGGGAGAGGAGACAGTAGGTTGAGGAGTGCTCCATTATCTGGAGAGCTGGGAGCACTGGGGAGAAGAAGGGAGAATTGAGGGGATGGGAATTGTGATAGTAGTAGCTAGGAGGAGTGGGATAAGGAGGGTAAACTGAAGCAGAAGGTGAGGGGAGAGCGAGGACAGAGAGTGTGGCAGAAGTTAGAAGTCAGATGACACCAGGTTATAGTCCAACAGGTTTTGTTTGGAATCATAGTTTTGGTGAGTTCGCCTGATGAAGGGGCAGCGCTTTGAAAACTTGTGATCTCAAATAATCCTGTTGGACTATAACCTGGTGTTGTCTGACATCTGACCTTGTCCACCACAGTCCAACATCAGCATCTCCATATAGTGGCAGATGTGGAGGGAGAACAAGCACTAGGGGGTGGGGACGGAGAGCACGTTTGGAGACAGCAAGGGTGTTTGGGACAACATAGGGGAGTGTCAGATGGTGCGGTCCAGGTGGGGGAGGGGAGAGTGATCAGCAGAGTGAGGGGTATGGGAGAGGTGGCGGGAGAGCAAAGGAGCTAGTGAGAGTGAATGATGTGTACAGGGCAGGGGAGGGCAGCCTGAGGGAGAGGTGGGAGACAAAGGGAGAAGGATGAGGCATGGACTGGAAGGGGAGATGGCTTGGCCTAGGAAGAAGATATGAATTGGGAAGGGAAAGTGTCTAGGAGGGCGATGGTGATGAATGGAGGAAGGGAGTGTGAAATGAAGGGAGAATGAGAGGAGGGTAAAGTATTGGGAAAGAGAGAACAAGGCGGCATCGATAACAAAATGAATGAAACATAAGCGTGAGGGGAAAGGGAGAGTGGAGGAGGGGAGCTTGGGGGTGAGAGTAAGTGGAAGGTGGGTGACTGCATGAAGAAGGGGAGAGTGAGGCGATATGAGTGGGTAGGAATGGGGATGGTGAGGGAAGGCAGGAGCGATGGGCAGCAAGGGAGTGGGAAAATTGAAGGAGGGGTAGAACATGATTGCAAGTGTAAGGGAGTGTTTAGGGAAGCAGGAGGGGGGCATGATGGAGAGAGGAAAGAAATGAGAGGGATTTTAAACTTCAGGACAGGTAATGGGAGAGTGAAGAGCTGGCAGAAGTGATGCAAGAGAGAATAGATGGGGAAGAGTATTGGTGGATTTTGAACAGTGGGGATGGGGAATGAAGGGACAGTGTGAGTTTGCGATGGGATCCAACATTAATAATGTCCAACACTGTCCCTTAAGTTTGATACCTGCTTTCCCCAGGATGTGGGCCAGTGGGATCATTACCGGTGAGTTATCAGGGCCTCTCTCTGAGCTCTGGTGCAGCAGATAGCAGGAGGCGCCATTAGGACCAGGGCAGATCTTGTGACTGTGTCCCTCCTTGCCCATTCTCACAGTTTTGCTCCGAATACCCAATTCTCACAGGTTCACCCCTTCCCTCACCAACCGGGCACACAGTGTGACCAACCCCGTCCATGGGGAAATATCCCTCAGTCCTTTTGACCAGAGTTGCTCACTCTGAGAGGAGGCATCAGGAAAAAAGAGCAGATAGAGGAAAGCAGGAAAGGAAGGAAGAGGGAAAAGCAGAGATCACAGGTGTAATGTGGCGTGAAGGTAAGGGGGAAAGATAAACTGTAACAGATGGTGAATAGAAAAGATTTAGGGAAATGGAGCAGTGAGATTGAAGGGAAGAAAACAGGGCAACAGAGATAGGGAGCTCAGGATGGGAGAGGGTGGGATAGTGAGTAAGAGGAGTAAGAGAGGGGGCGAGTGACAATCTTAAAGGGAGGGCTTTTTTTGAGAGAGTGGGAGAGAAGAGAGATTATGCAAGATGGGACGGAAAGAAAGTAGGAGAGCAAGTAGAGTCAGAGAATGAGGGCAAAGGGGTGAGGGAAAGTATGTGGGAGAGCAGGATTAAGGAGGGGGAAGAGATGCAAGGAGTAGAAGAGACAGCAGAGGACAGGAAAAGAGTGAGTAGAGGGAGTGGGGACGAGATGAAAGGAGACTTTGGAGGAGACGGAACAGAGATGATGATTCTGGGAGAGAGTGAGTGGTGAGAGAATGAGAGGACAGCAAGTAGGTGGGTATTAACATTCTCTTTCAGCAGCATGTACATGATGTGATATTCCCTCTGGGCAGTTGCCAGATGTTACTGCATAGGCTGAATACAATCCAACCGGACACAATGCATTTTGTAATACAGAATAAAATGAGAGGGATTCTGTTGAGGAGAAAGCGAGCTTCTGGAAGAGAGGGAGGGGAGCGAAGGGACCAGGTTGCAGTGAACGAGGATCATTGTGTCCCCCAGCAGCAGAGAGGTGGACTGTGAGTCTGAGAGGTACAGTGCTGCCCCTCACTCTTCCATATTGAAAACAGGAAAATCAATGAGGTCAAGTTTTCACTGCCACCCATGTCCAGAAATCCAAGGGTTCAGGGCTTAAGTGTCAGGACATCCCAATTTCTGGAGAGAGACCAGAAACAGCTCAAATGTTAGCGGACGAAGTGGGGGTGGTGGCAACATTTTGTTTTTGAGACTGCCCTGGTCCTTTCAATGTTCTTGACATAACCAAAAGCTTGCCTTTAATCATGGAAGACTGTATCATAGACAGACGTCAGTCAGCCCATCACCTGTGTGCTCACTCACTTTAATGGGACACGTCATTTCATCTTTTTGAAGGCAACTCATGATGGGCAACAAACCCTGCCTGAGCCAGTAACACCCACATTCCACATTCCCAACATTCTGTGCTCTAACAGGGTTAAAAATCCAATTGGTGTAGTTCAAACTAG